>NW_027688271.1:0-363 GCF_054177405.1 Leptonychotes weddellii | reverse complement strand
CCTGGCAGGACAGTGTCACAGGACCCTCGGGGTCACAGAAAAACCGGGGGTGCCTGAGTGCGGCAGAGCTCCCAGGTATCGAAGCGGGGAAGCTGGCTGCAGAGATGGAGCCGAGGCGCGGGCTCTCAGCTCAGGGTTGCCCTAAACCGTGATCCGCGGCACAGTTGGGCCACTGCTCCTCTAGCAGGGACCCGACAAGCGGCAGATCCGGGGAGACTCCCCTACCTCCCCCGGGAGGAGTGGCACGGGAGTGCACCGCAGGGATCTGCTGGGTTTGGAGACTCCACCCGGGGACGGGTGCCAGAGATAGAAACGCGCGGTTACAGGCCGGGTGAGCACGGAGTGCGGCCAGAGACTGGAGAG
>NW_027688269.1:0-363 GCF_054177405.1 Leptonychotes weddellii | reverse complement strand
CACCTCCCCCCCCGCCCCACCTCCCCATCTCTGGCAACCACCAATCTATCTGAATCTATGAGTTTGAGTTTTTTAGATTCCACATATAAGTGAGATCATACAGCATTTGTCTTTCTCTTATATCCTTTAGCACACTGCTCTTAAGGTCCATCGATGTTGCGGGCGCCTGGGTGGCTCAGTTGGTTAAGCGACTGCCTTCAGCTCAGGTCATGATCCTGGAGTCCCGGGATCGAGTCCCGCATCGGGCTCCCTGCTCAGCGGGGAGTCTGCTTCTCCCTCTCCCACTCCCCCCTCTTGTGCTCTTTCTCTCTCTCACTCTCTCTCTCAAATAAATAAATAAAATCTTTAAAAAAAAAAAAAAAA
>NW_027688268.1:0-363 GCF_054177405.1 Leptonychotes weddellii | reverse complement strand
CAGGGGTTTGCAGCCCTCAATAAGGCATGGCACCCATGTCAGCACTTAGGGCCATTGAAACACAACATGTCACACTTGATGGCTTGAAAAACAAACCTTTATTGTCTCATAGGCTGGAGCTGGAAGTCCAAAATCAAGGTGAGGACAGGGTTGGGTTGTGGTGTTTTTTTTTTTTTTTGAGGGCTACGAGGGAGTCTTCCAGGCTTCTTTTCTAGCTTCTGGTAGTTCTTTGGCTCACAGACACACAACTCCAATCTTCACAAGGCACAGGTGTGTGTGTCTGTGTCCCAATTTCCCCTTTTTATAAGGACATCAGTCATACTGAATTAAGGCCCAACCTAATCTAGTATGTCCTCATCTTAA
>NW_027688267.1:0-363 GCF_054177405.1 Leptonychotes weddellii | reverse complement strand
AAAAAAAGGGAAAAAGATGGCAGGAAGGGAAGAATGAAGGGGTGGAAATCGGAAGGGGAGACGAACCTTGAGAGCTGATGGGCTCTGAGAAACAAACTGAGGGTTCTAGAGGGGAGGGAGGTGGGAGGATGGGTTAGCCTGGTGATGGGTATTAAAGAGGGCACGTACTGCATGGAGCACTGGGTGTTATACGCAAACAATGAATCATGGAACACTACATCTAAAACTAATGATGTAATGTATGGTGATTAACATCACAATAAAAAAAAAAAGATTATCCTCTCCCAGTGACTAAAGCGGCCTAAGATACAGAGATAAGAGGACAACCAGAGAAGGACAGGCAACGGTGAGCAGGACAACAGA
>NW_027688266.1:0-363 GCF_054177405.1 Leptonychotes weddellii | reverse complement strand
GAGCACTACCCCAGGCAGATAAGAAAAGTCCTGGCTCCCATTTAGTCTTCTCTGATGCTACCCAGCTGGAGCTTGGTGAGAGAAGGGGGCCCCTTACATCTGAGTAAAGGTGTGGGCCCCCACTCAGCCTTTGCTGGTGGGGGCGGACCTTTTACTGTGGTGTTTGGCTGGAGCAGGGCAGGGGTTATATAAACATTTTCGGCCCTGCCGGGTTGCCCCTTTCTTCATGTTTTGGCTAGAGAGAGCGGGTTTCCTGGGGACCTTCTGTTGGTTCTCCTTGGCATTTCTGGGTTGTCAGCATGTGTTACCCTCAGATCCTACAGTTCCCATGCCCGTGTGCTGCCTTCTCTTCACTTCATAGTC
>NW_027688265.1:0-363 GCF_054177405.1 Leptonychotes weddellii | reverse complement strand
AAAAGAAAAGCTGTCAAAATCTGCATTAGGCAAATGGATTTCTATGTCAAGAAACTAACGTCTCCACCCATATATCCAACTTTTTGCCTTCTCAAAATGTCAGCTGTTCTGTAAACATGACCTCTGAAAGAAGCGATTTGATTAAGGATTTCAAAATCATTCAGTGAAACCATGATACAGCTGCATCATCGGAATCAAAGTGAATGGCCCATGCAGAGCCACTAATATGAGCCATTAGCCATATTGTGCCTTCAGGAGAATTATATGATCTTCCAAAGTCAATCCAAGGGTTTAAATGTTCTAGGGACCCATCATGTAAAATGTAACTGACAAACAGCTTGTCTAAAGCAACAGGGGCCCCAC
>NW_027688264.1:0-363 GCF_054177405.1 Leptonychotes weddellii | reverse complement strand
CGCCTGGGTGGCTCAGTCGGTTAAGCGACTGCCTTCGGCTCAGGTCATGATCCTGGAGTCCCGGGATCGAGTCCCGCATCGGGCTCCCAGCTCGGCAGGGAGTCTGCTTCTCCCTCTGACCCTCCTCCCTCTCATGTTCTCTGTCTCTCATTCTCTCTCTCTCAAATAAATAAATAAAATCTTTAAAAAAAAAAAAAAGGCTTTTTAATTTAATTTCAGTTGGACATATGTTAGCTTAGACAAAGATGTCTCCTTTGGAAGTTCACATTCCTTATTAATCTCTTCTGCCAAAGAAGAGAAAACAGAGATAAAGGAAATATGAGGGTTAACACTCCAACCAATAGGGAATCTCCTTCCTTCCTT
>NW_027688263.1:0-363 GCF_054177405.1 Leptonychotes weddellii | reverse complement strand
CTAGTGGCATCTGGGTGGCTCAGTCTGTTAAGTGACTGACTCTTGATTTCAGCTCAGGTCATGATCCTGGGATCAAGCCCTGCATCAGGCTCCGCACTCAGCTGGGATTCTGCTTGAGGGCTCTCGCTCTCTCTCACTCTCCCTCTGTCCCCTGCCCCTGCTCATGTTCCCTCTCTCTCTCTCAAATAAATCAGTCTGTAAAAAAAAAAAAAAAGAAAAATTGATCCTAAATTACTGTTGAGATTATTTGTCTTAAATAAATAACCATTTTTTTTTTAAGATTGGCAAAAGTTAATCAAAATTGAGGCATTCATCTTTGAGATAGTTACTTATAAATACGTGTATCAGATCTTTACAGTCTTC
>NW_027688262.1:0-363 GCF_054177405.1 Leptonychotes weddellii | reverse complement strand
GCCTGGGTGGCTCAGTTGGTTGAGCGACTGCCTTCGGCTCAGGTCATGATCCTGGAGTCCCGGGATCGAGTCCCACATCGGGCTCCCTGCTCGGCAGGGAGTCTGCTTCTCCCTCTGACCCTCCTCCCTCTCATGCTCTCTGTATCTCATTCTCTCTGTCTCAAATAAATAAATAAAATCTTTAAAAAAAAAAAAAAAACAAAGAAAAAAAACAAGAAAAATCAAAGTTTGAGAAAGAAAAAAAAGTCTCTTATGGTTTGCCTCCCTCTCTGTTTTTATCTTATTTTATTTTTCCTTCCATATTTTGAGGAACCACTGTCTTGACATTGGCTGGAGAAGCAAAAGAATCCTTTTTTTTTTTTT
>NW_027688261.1:0-7030 GCF_054177405.1 Leptonychotes weddellii | reverse complement strand
AAGAAGAGAGCCACGTTTTAAGAAGAGAGAGACCCCAAACCATGTCATATTTAGAACACAACAGAAACAAAGCATATTTATCCTGAAGAAGACTTAGGAGAAAACGCCATCTTTCTTTACATCTGTGAGCTCTCACATGGGAAAGGGATTGGTATTGGATTTGTCTGGTGTGGTTTCAATAGTTAGAGCTGGGAACTATGAATTAAAGTTATAAGGAGATCTTTTTCAGCTTTATCATTTATAATAGTAAAAGCTGTTCAAAGATGAAAGGTTCCTCAAGTCTGCAGAAGGGGGACACTGGAGCACTTAAAACTCAGTGTCCTTATTTGGGGGGTAGTAGCACTGCAGAAGGGCAGTCTGAGAACTCAGCAAGGTAATGTAAGTAGAGCATTCAGCAAAGTGTCAGGAATATGACAAGTGATTATGTAGTTCATCGGGGTTGTTACCCTTCTCATTGTGGGAGGTGTTTGACGTGAAGCCGAAATCATCGCTGAGTGGAGTTCTAGCAGAAAGACTCACGGATGGGTCTGACACATGAGACGGCTGTTACTTCGAAATGCTAACTTGGCGTAACTGACTAATAAAAATCGGTTTGAACAGCCTCTGGAACCCATCAACCTTTCTATGTGACCTTGAATATTGTAACCTTCTTGTTTTCAATTCTCTGTGATTCAGTTTCATTGCCTTTAAGATAAAGATAAAATAACAAACCTTCCTTGGATTGTTGTAAGGATAAACAGAGAAAATACACATAACAATTTTAATGCCCAACATGCTGATTTTTCTATAAATGTGAACACTTTTATAATGCTGAAGTAGCTGGAAAAGGATTATCGAAAGATGCAGGACTTGAGATATGTTTGAAAAATACTAAAAATTTAGGTAAGTGAAAGACAGTAGCAAGGTTCTTCCCATAGAAATATCTTGGACAAAGCATGGAGATGGAATTAAGCACTGTGTGATCATCGGACAGTGAGGAGACATCTCCAGTTAGATGAAGTTGGCTCTTGGTGATTAGTTAGAAATCAAATTGGATGGGATGAGTAAGGAAGAACCTCAGAAAACCTTTGGTTTAGGATAGTAAGCAGTAAGAGGGACATTCCACATGTGCTCAGGTAAGGGAACAAAACATACCTATGATATTTTAAAATAATCTTATGGAGTTTTCAGAATAAATTACCTTCCTTATACTTAAAAAATTATGGATGCTTTTTTGCAAAGCCTTCTTTAACCTAGAAATAGAAATTCTATTTTAGGGCAATTTCTATTTCAGAAAGTCCAAGACATGTTTCTTCCACAAAGTTTTCCCTTCAGATTCATATCACAATTTTCGTTTTTGTCGGAATTTCTTAATATTCAAAATGATGATCTTTATATTTGTATCATCCATCATCATCTTTTGAGGGTAAATTTGAATTCAAGATATGTTGCCAAATCACTTTATATTAAATCTATAAAAAAGGTATTATTCAAAATTCTTAAAATGGTTTTGCTTTAAAATGAGACCCGTTAAATTAATGAAACTGATATTTCTGGGAGGCTTGTAAGTTGGCTCTGAAAAGACAAGTCTTACAGGAAAGGGCCAAAATTATACACCATACATGAATGGATTGAGGCACAACTTCTCAAAGCAACTCTTCGAAAAAGACAACACTTTATTAACTGCACTGAATCAGTACTTAAGTCAAAAACAACTGTCATCATTTATAGTGTTGCAAACACTAGTCTATTAAAATTATTCATACATGTAAGTGCCTTGGGAAAAAGGATCATGACTTTATTTTCTTTATTTATAATTTATAGGGGAAGTGTGAGTACTGCCTTCCTGCTTTATTGAATTAAAATGAAATTAGAAGAATATAAGCAACAAGAAAAGGATTTCTCTGGTGAGGAAGTTAGCACAGGTATTCTGCATATTTCCTAGCCTCAGTCAGTACTTTCTTTTGGTTGTTGGTGGCCGGCAGGAGCAGAAAAGCAACAAAGATTTGGCATTTCAGTGGAACAGCTGATGATAGTTATGATACTCCAGGTGGACTTGATTGAATTTTTTTCTTGGTAGCTTCTCAGCTATTGCGTGACTTTCTGGAATTTTGAGTTACACCCCCATCTAATCAGGCATGAAAATGGTCAGGAATTCTACTTAAAACAACAGCAACAAAAAACAACTAATACACTCTTGTGCTCAAAGGAATGAGCACAGACTACCATAGGGACACAAATTTGACCCCCCCCCAAAAATCATTAAAATGAAATATAAAACCTCAGGAGAATGAAGGGTCGAGAATGACCTGCTCCCCTCTATCTTCTTTCCAATGTGTTTTTTGAATGTCTTATGAGGGGATTTAAGGCTTTTCTACCACTGCTACTGGCTTGGCCAATTCGTTCCTTCAAGCCACGCCAATAAACACGTACAAACTCCTCTAATCCCCGAGAGGTGGAAAATGAGATGGGTGTGAAGTTTACTTCAGCAGAAGGCTTTCTTGTCGCAAATCAGAAATTCCACCACACATATTCCTATTCCTCCAGATAACTGGCAAGGGGATCATCAGAATGAGCTATTGCCAAGAACTACCTGCATCTTCACGGTTCCAGTGTGATGGGGCCCCAGACCAGAATTGCAAAGTAGTTAAGAGAATCTTGGAATATAAAACATGGTACAGAACACCAAAGAAGATTTAATCTTATTTATAGAAAGGTGGTTGATAGGGGAGGGGACAAGAGAAGAGAGTGGCTTGAGATCATCATTAATCATTTTGTAAGTACCAACAAAGTGAAAACATCCTTCCAGAATTCACTGCAAGTGACACTGAATCCTTCTACTAAGCAAATATGTGATGAGTTGATAAAAAAAAAAAAAAGAAGAAAAGAAGGTCCTGAACTCTTGACTACAGATATAATACAGTGAATATAGAAAATCAAAAACATGCTTTCTATCTGACTCAAAATAAAGGTGCACTTAAACTTGTAAAAGACAACATTTTTATTTGAATGATATGACAGAACTGTCACAGGAGTGTTACCTGCTATAAAGAAAGCCTAAGAATTATTACCTTTATTAGACCAGTGACACTGAGCTTTAGCCATACATTTCTAACTTCTGTCCCTCTACAGAGACAATTTTCTTTTCTTAAATAAACTGTCATGCTAGTGTTAATATATTGTTGGCTCTCTCATGCTCTGAGAATACAGCTGATATAAAACATGTATATGTTAGATTGGTAATAGTATCTTTAGTGTAGCTGACTAGAACAAATGTGTTTCCCTCATGGCTGTGCTAATGTGATAAAGGAAAATTGGCTGTTCATCAGCTTTTGGCTGGGTAAAGACAGTAGAGATGGAACCACATTCTTTTTTATGCATTAATACCATCGAGAACTTTTCACTAGTTATATTTCATGTGCCTGCATGTTGCACAAAGATGTTGTAAAACATGAGATAATGCTACAAATAACAAAGTAGAAAAGCCTGTATCTTTTATAATGATAACAGTCAAACACCAAATGACAGTAACAGGCTGTAAAAAATGGGTTGCAAAAAAAATGCAGCCCTACGACCCAGCCGAGAGGTATATATGCGGGCCCACGAGGAGCTGGTGTGTGGTTTTGGGTCTTTATGTCAAGGCTTTGTTTTAGAATTAAGTAAAATGTAACATGGGATCGGTAGACTTAAAGAACTACATGGTTTTAATAAAAGCAGATTAGATAGTATGAAGAAAAGCTATATGGAATAACTTTTTGAAGAATTAATATTCCCAAGTAATCATGTTGTTAACTCCCAGGATTGGTTGATTGGTTGGTTTGTTTGTTTGGAGAGAGAGGGCTGTTGAAAAGTAAGACAGTCACTCACTCACATAATGATCTAAAGATGTTGGAGAATGGCCTACTTTCATCAGTTATTGTGAGGAAGTTTTAGGAGAATAGCATTTTGAACGCTATGATTTCATTGTATTTTTAATTAAAATGTTAGCATCTAGCCTTTCAACTGCAAGACATTGTATTTCTCTCTTTCCCCTATCCCTACTCCCACCCTCATGTTTTGTTTGCCATTTCAGCCCCTTGGCTAGAGCACCAGGGATTCCCTGTACATTCAAGTTAAAAGCACTTGAACAGGACTGTTTGTCGATACTAAAGTTGATATCAAACAGATGATCAGTTTATTCAGAAATATATGCAATCATTGAAGATTTTGTATAGATACCATCCATGAAGTAGTCTGAGTAACTGTTTGAATTGGCTATTCAGGTATCACTGAACACAAATAAAATTTCATAATTTCACAATTATAATGTAATTAAGGGATCATCTAGCCATAACTCCTGGAACAAATCTGGTTGGTTGAATGTTTTATTATTTTATTTTTTATTTTTTTAAAAGATTTTATTTGAGAGAGAGAGGTAGTACATGAGCGAGGGGAGGGGGACAGGGAGAGGGAGATGCAGGCGTCCCTCTGAGCAGGGAGCCCATCACAGAGCTTGATCCCAGGACCCCGAGATCATGACCTGAGCTGAAGGCAGATGCTTAACTGGCTGAGCCATGCAGGTGCCCTGGTCAAATGTTTTAATAAAATTTCTCTGGAACACATCCATGCTCATTCACATGTGTATTGTCTGTGGTTGCTGTCCTATTACAATAGCAGAGTTGAGCAGTTGTGACCCGGACCATTTGGACCACAAAATCAAATTACTTGGCTTGCAGATAAACAGTATTTATTCTCTGCCTGTTTACAGAAAAAGTTTGTTGATCCCTGATGTAGAGAGTTGTTAGGTTGTCAGATTAATTAGCCTAGAATATTTTTGTCAAATTTTTACATTCTGTATTGGGGAAGTAAATACAGCTGAATATCACCAACTATGGTACCAACACTAATAAAGGAAATATTTACAAGAAACATTTCCTATTAACAACTTAAATTGTATTATACCCATATATTATACATTTTTGGTATATCTAGCTTTGAATATTTCTACCTTTTGTATTCATTTCTGTTTATTTCCAAATATGGTTGTAACAAATTTAGTATCTAAAGGAACAACATATTCTCAAAAAAGTTATGAAGGCATGGCAATCAGAGCTGCTTAAATATATGGGACAAATAATTATATATACCTGTGAATACCCTGGTAGATATCACAGCACAAAACTATAATATGTAGGTTCATATCTAGATATACAAACACACAGATATATCATTGAGCCATTAAAATAGTTTTCAGTCTTTCCAAATGAAGAAAGTAGTGAAGTAGGAAATTAACTTGAGAAAGACTGCTGAAATGTAGTTATTATAAAATACAAGGTTACACAATTAAAATAATGGTGATAATTTCTTACAGGTGCATCAGACAAAAATCAGTTTCTTCATCAATGGTTTGGAGGAGGATAATACAGCATTTGATGCAAGAACTCTAAGTGGTTCAATTATAGATTTTGCCTCTGGTACTACACAAATAGGACAGAGTTTAAATGGTAAGATTCTGACTTCAGAAAATTATTTTATCCAATTACAGTATTACTAAAGAAAGTGTCAAAAATAATATTTTAAAATATCTAGGTTTATTTGTTTCCTAGGGCTGCTGCCACAAATTAGCAGCAACTGGGTGGACTTAATACAGCAGATATGTGTCCTCTTCCCACAGTTCTGGAGCCTATAAATCTGAAATCAAGGGTTTGCAGTGTCGTTTTTCTTCTGGAGGTTCCAACCAGTTCTGTGCCTCTTTTTCTGGCTTCTGGAAGTCCATAGTGCTCCTTGGCTTGTAGCTGCACAGACCCAATCTTTGCTTCCATGTTCACATGACCTCTCCTCCGTGTCCTCTTCCCTTCTTTTCTAAGAGGACTTGTGGTTAAATTTATCACCCCCCTCCATCCTATATGCTTTCTTTTCCAGATCCTTCATTATATATGCAAAGACCCTATTTTCAAATAAGGTCACAGTCTCAGGTTCCAGGTGGACATACATTTTGGAGATCACTCTTCAACCCACTATACTAGGGAAACTTTAAAATTAAATGGTAACCTATTAAGATCAATTTTTAAATAAGAACAATGAATGATAAACTATATTTTCTCATTTTTTTTTGGTTTGAATTTTAAAGTAGGACTTAGAGTATTGGAGACTAAAAAATAATATTCAACAATAATAAGCTGGATTTATGGTGTTCATATCTTCCTGCCATAAAAACAGGCCATATAGGTTTAAAAGATACTATACACTACATCCTGAATAAAAACAGAAATTGAATTTAGAATTATCTTGAAATAATTAGCACAATTGTCTATAAATCACCTGCACTTTAAAAATGGAATTATTATCTTATATTATTAAATAATAAATACTCATTATAATAAAATTCACACAATACAGAACTCTATGGAATAAAAAATATTTTACATTTTTCTACCTGTATAGATATAGCTAACTTTTTTATACGCTTCCAGAATTTTAGTACATATTGCTGGAGATATGGTTATAATTATAATTTTCCAAAAATGAAATTATAATACATATGCTTTCTCTGAGCCCTCTAAAAATAAATACTTTCCCTCCAAATGTTATGGACAACATTAATATGCCTTCTCATTTAAAATGGCTTCATTGTGCACAATTGTATATCTGGAACAAGAACTTTAAAACAATCTCCTATTAATGAGCATTTGGATTATTCCTAATATTTCAATATTATTAGCAGTTATTTGCTAGAAATCACTATATATGTCTATTTTTCTATACCTCTGTTTCTATATCTGTGTAGTCCATGCTGACACACATATATACCTACATACGCATTTGAACAATTGTCTGCACAGTTCCTTAAGACCTTAAACTTTGGTGTCAGTCTGCCTGGATTCAAATCCCCTCTCTTCACTCAGTAGCCATGTGACTTGGAACAACTTTTTAATGACTCTAAAATGTAGTAACCCCAAATTTATTTAATTTATGTATTTTTTAAGTTTTTATTTTAATTCCATTTAGTTAACATACAGTGTTATATTAGTTTCAGGTGTATAATATAGTGATTCAACATTTTCATGCATCA
>NW_027688260.1:0-363 GCF_054177405.1 Leptonychotes weddellii | reverse complement strand
TTCTCTTCCATTGGTCTATATGTCTGTTCCTGTGCTAGTACTACATGTTTTGATTACAGTTTTTTTTTTTTTTTTTAAAGGAGACAAATTTATTGAACATCCTGCAAAGGAGCAGCAGGTAGGACAGCAAAGGAGAGACTGCCTACACTAGTGTTTTTGCCTTTTTTTTTAGAGAGGTGGGGGGAGGGGCAGAGGGAGAAGGAGAGAGAGAATTTTAAGCAGGCTCCATGCGCAGAGTGGAGCCCGACATGGGCTGGATCTCACCATCCTGAGATCATGACCTGAGCCAAAATCAAGAGTCAGATGCTAAACCGACTGAGCCACCCAGGCGCCCTGATGGGTTTTTCTATTCCTGCAGAAAAC
>NW_027688259.1:0-363 GCF_054177405.1 Leptonychotes weddellii | reverse complement strand
GTTGCAAATGGCAAGATTTCATTCTTTTTGATGGCTGCATAATATTCCATTATATATATATACCGCATCTTCTTTATCCATTCATCTATCGATGGACATCTTGGCTCTTTCCACAGTTTGGCTATTGTGGACATTGCTGCTATAAACATCGGGGTGCACATACCCATTGGGATACCGACATTTGTATCTTTAGAGTAAATACCCAGTAGTGCAATTGCTGGGTCGTAGGGTAGCTCTATTTTCAACTTTTTGAGGAACCTCCATACTGTTTTCCAGAGTGACTGCACCAGCTTGCATTCCCACCAACAGTGTAGGAGGGTTCCCCTTTCTCCGCATCCCCACCAACATCTGTTGTTTCCTGAC
>NW_027688258.1:0-363 GCF_054177405.1 Leptonychotes weddellii | reverse complement strand
GGCAATAGCTCCCCAAAATAAAGAGAATCAGATAAAGGAAGTGAGCATTTCCCCTAGAATAAATATAGAAAACTGTTTGATCCAAAGAATAAATATTTCCAAACTCATTTCTTTGTAAAGGTCTCCTAGGAAAATACTTCGAATCTTCCATTTTCCATAATGATTTCTCCCATTTTCCTTCTAGCCAGATGCTGACTCTGCATTTCCCAGCTGTTGCGGGGACAGCTATTCTCTTGGGGGACACGATATCAGTGACATTCACCTGCAGTTCTCCAAACAGATGCTTCTCAAATGTCCCTCATTCTGACCCCAACGCCTGCTGTGCGACATTCATGGTGGCACGCAGACAGAAAGAATGGTGTC
>NW_027688257.1:0-363 GCF_054177405.1 Leptonychotes weddellii | reverse complement strand
AAAAAAAATAATAATATGGTTGTAATTGTAAGTGAATTATAGAGACCATCAAGATGAAAATTTAAAAAAAAATATGTATGTCTTTTCAACATTCTGCTCCTTTGATAAATATTTCATGCTCCACAATATTGTTTGAAGAATGAGCATAATGTAGTTATGCATCGTACTCTTAGTCAAGGTCTATGTATGCTCCGATGGCATACAGAGCATTAAATGTAGATTTACACTGTGAAAATCACAGAAGAGATAGCAGAGGAAATACTTTTTCTTTTTTTATTTTTTTAAAGATTTTATTTATTTATTTGAGACAGAGAATGAGATAGAGCATGAGAGGGTCAGAGGGAGAAGCAGACTCCCTGCCGA
>NW_027688256.1:0-363 GCF_054177405.1 Leptonychotes weddellii | reverse complement strand
CAAAAATACATATGCAGGTACTATATATATGTGTAATATATGTGTGTATATGGATACATATAATCATATATAATATGTACATATACATAATAATTTGTATGTATGTACACACAAATCCATATCCATATATGGACATTTATATATACATATCTATATGCATATATATGCCTGTCTGTATATATATATGTGTGTGTGTATGGGTATGTGTGTATATATTCTGTATCTATACATGTATAGGTGTGTATAGGTATGTATATTATGTATATATATATGAACATGAGTGTATATGTGTATGTGTATATATATGTATATGTGTGTGTCTGTTTCTATAAAATATACAGAGAGGGAAAGCAAGAGCAAAGG
>NW_027688255.1:0-363 GCF_054177405.1 Leptonychotes weddellii | reverse complement strand
TGTGGGTGCACAAGATGGAATTCCCTCCCTTGGCCTGCCCTCCACTACCATTCATTCATTCAGTCATTCATCCGCTTGCAAGTTTTTACTGACCGCGTCTATGTGCCTGGCACTGTGTTGGGCTCGGGGACGCAAGGCTCAGAGAATTCCCGCAGGCTGCCACTGATCCAGTTCCCCCTAGGGGAGGTATGGTGGCGCCACCTGCTTACATCTGGACTTCAGGCAGAGAAATGCCTGGAACACACCCGTAGTTCCGCTCCGCCAGTCTGCTGACCTAGGTAATTAAGTCCCCGCTCTGGAAATTTAACAAAAGGAAAACAGGCACGTAATTCCTCCACTGCACTCTGCTGGAGCCTGCGAAGG
>NW_027688254.1:0-363 GCF_054177405.1 Leptonychotes weddellii | reverse complement strand
GGATCGAGTCCCGCAACGGGCTCCCTGCTCGGCAGGGAGCCTGCTTCTCCCTCTGACCCTTCTCTCTCTCATGTATGTTCTCTCTCACTCATTCTCTCTCTCTCAAATAAATAAATAAATAAAATTTTAAAAAAAAATTAAAAAAAAAAAAAGAAAATGCAACAGATTTCTGTAGACGGATTTTTTTTGTATCCTGTGACCTTACTGAATTTATCAGTTCTAGTAGTTTTTTGGTGGTCTTTCGGGGTCTCTCTATATAGTATCATGTCATCTGCATATAGTGAAAGTTTTATTCTTCCTTATGAATTTGGATGCCCTTTATTTCTTTTCCTTGTCTGATTGCTGTGGCTAGGACTTTCAGTA
>NW_027688253.1:0-363 GCF_054177405.1 Leptonychotes weddellii | reverse complement strand
GCACCTCGGTCCCCGGGGAGCGGCGGTCCTCTCTCTGCATCTCGTCACTTGCAAACGCTGCCCTCCTCCCAGCGCCCAGCATGCCTGCCGGGCTTGCTTGCGTCTGGGAGACCCTACCTCGTGAGGGGCTTTCCCATGGCTTCCTCGGTAGCAGGAGCTTGGTGCCTTCGTGTATTTGTGTGACAGTGGACAAGTAGCCAGACCTCTCTGAGCCCCAGTTTCCTTGCATTAAAATAGAATAAAGTCTCTAGCTGAAGTGGTGGTTTTGAAAATTAATGCAGTGCCCTATAGGAAAGCGAATCCTATGCCTGACTTTGAGTGAGCAGCCAAAGGAAGAACCATCAGACTCTTGAGACTGTCTCG
>NW_027688252.1:0-363 GCF_054177405.1 Leptonychotes weddellii | reverse complement strand
GAAAGAGTCCCATGTTCCACCTCACCAAGCTCCCCCGTCCTCTGACCTCCACAATTAGCAATGCTCCCTGAGCCCATTGTAAATTTTCCCACCCTGCTAAAGAGGGTTGCAATGCCTTCTTTGTTTCTTCTTCAAATGTCCCTACCCACCTTGAGGTGGCACTGTGAAAAAAAGGGCATTATTTAGTAGGAGAGAGAAAGGAATAGTTTGTTTCCTGAGATTAAGAGTCTCTTATGGTTTGTCTCCCTCTCCGGTTTCATCTTGTTTCATTTTTCCCTAACTTCCCCTATGATCCTCTGTCTTGTTTCTCAAATTCCTCATATCAGTGAGATCATATGGTACTTGCCTTTCTCTGATTGACTT
>NW_027688251.1:0-363 GCF_054177405.1 Leptonychotes weddellii | reverse complement strand
TTTGCGTATAACACCCAGTGCTCCATTCAGTATGTGCCCTCTTTAATACCCATCACCAGGCTAACCCATCCCCCCACCCCTCTCCCCTCTAGAACCCTCAGTTTGTTTCTCAGAGTCCATAGTCTGTCATGGTACGTCTCCCCCTCTGACTCCCTCCCTTCATTTTTCCCTTCCTGCTATCTTCTATTTTTTTTTTTTTTTAACATATAATGTATTGTTTGTTTCAGAGGTACAGGTCTGTGATTCAACAGTCTTACACAATTCACAGTGCTCACCATAGCACATACCCTCCCCAAAGTCTATCACCCAGCCACCCCATCCCTCCTACCCCCACCACTCCAGCAACCCTCAGTTTATTTCCTG
>NW_027688250.1:0-7031 GCF_054177405.1 Leptonychotes weddellii | reverse complement strand
GGGATGGGGTGGCTGGGTGATAGATATTGGGGAGGGTATGTGCTATGCTGAGCGCTGTGAATTGTGTAAGACTGTTGAATCACAGACCTGTACCTCTGAAACAAATAATACATTATATGTTAAAAAAAAAAAAAAGATAGTATGAAGGGAAAAATGAAGGGGGGGGAATCGGAGGGGAGGATGAACCATGAGAGACTGTGGACTCTGAGAAACAAACTGAGGGTTCTAGAGGGGAGGGGCGTAGGGGGATGTGTTAGCCTGGTGACGGGTATTAAAGAGGGCACGTATTGAATGGAGCACTAGTTGTTATGCACAAACAATGAATCATGGAACACTACATCAAAAACTAATGATGTAATGTATGGCGATTAACGTAACATAATAAAATAAAAAAAATAATGCTTGGTAACTGAACATAATAAAAAATAAAAAAAATTTAAAATTGTTTTTCACCTAAAGCTTTTAGTACTCATGGTAGGGTACTTGTTCTTTTGGAGGATAGTAGTACTTTTGATGTAATTTTTAAATTTGATTTTTATAATCTTTCATTAGCATCTATTAACCAGTCTTTGTGCATGTGTAGTTTTTTTTTTTAAAAGATTTTATTTATTTATTTGAGAGAGAGAGAATGAGAGAGAGCAAGCACATGAGAGGAGGGAGGGTCAGAGGGAGAAGCAGACTTCCCGCCGAGCAGGGAGTCCGATGCGGGACTCGATCCTGGGACTCCAGGATCATGACCTGAGCCGAACGCAGCCGCCCAACCAACTGAGCCACCCAGGCGCCCTGTGCATGTGTAGTTTTAAAATAAAGCTAACATACTTGGTGATGGGCACTCAACAGCTTTTGTCCTTTGCTAACTGAGAAGCATCACTGCAGCACAGCCTTTCTTTCTACATTGGGTTACAAGCGGTTTAGTAAAAATAATTCTAAAATCAGGAGTATTAAAGGGAGCCTGGGTGGCTCAGTTAGTTAAGCATCTTGCCTTCGGTCAGATCATGATCTCCGGGTCCTGGGATTGAGCCCCTTGTTGTGTCGGGCTCCCTGCTCAGTGGGGAGTCTGCTTCTCCCTCTCCCCTCTACTTGTGCTCTCTCTCTCTCAAATGAATAAATAAAATCTTTAAAAATAATAAAATAAAATCAGGAGTATTAAAACTCACATTTTTTTTTCTGCACAGTTCCAGGGGTTCTTTTTTTTTTTTTTTTTTTTTTTTAGTTCCAGGGATTCTTTCACAGTGGTGAGGCAAATTCTGCTTGGCATGTGGTTGCAGAGTAGTTTAATTATTCTAAATTTATAATTTCTGCTGGCTGTTCAATATACTTCCCAAATATTCTGCAACTGTTCTTGACAAATATTAGACTATAGATCTTTTGGAGAGGCTGAGCACGTTGCTAAGATGGGCTATAGATTTCTTTTTCTTTTGATTCTTTTTTTTTTTTTTTAATTTTACTGCTTTTATTTTAGCCTTGACAGGAACTCGGGATGATTGGGCAGGAAAGCTAAACCTTACCACCAACCTAATTGTACTGTTATCTTAATCTACTGAGGAGCAGGACTCTCAGTAGAATAGGATTGCTCAGCCTGAGGGGGGCATTCACCTATCCTGTGGTGTCAAGTGATCCTAGGTCAATTGTGTGCTCTGCAGCCAATCACTCCAGATTGCTCACCTTGCGTGGTGTGTGTCTTTTGGTAGCAAATCCAAGAGTGCAGTGTGGTGTCATAGTGGTGCTGGGGGAGCAACCTCTAGTGCTAGGGCCTCTGGTCAAAGAGGTTGTTAGGTTGGACTGGAGAAAGAAATTAGCACCACAGCACCACACTGATTGTAATAATAGTTCTACTTTCTGATTATGTGATCCATTTCATTCTTAGTGCAGGGTTAGCATTCCCAGCTTCATATAATTAGAAACAATAACTGATTTTTCTAGGGACACCTGGGTGGCTCAGATGGTTAAGCGTCTGCCTTCGGCTCAGGGTCCTGGGATCGAGTCCCGCATTGGGCTCCCTGCTAGGCAGGGAGCCTGCTTCTCCCTCTGCTGCTGCCTCTCTGTATCTCTCTCTCTGACTCTCATGAATAAATAAATAAAACAAACAAAAAAAAAATTAAAAAAAATAACTGATTTTTCTATTTGGAAAAAATACTGTACAGTTTTCCCAATTATCTACCTAACAAACTACCCCAAACCTTAGTGCCTTACAACACCTATTTATTATATTTCATTCTTCTCTGGATAGAGTGAGCACAGTTGGGTAGATTTCACATAGGGTTTCTCATTCTGTTGCGGTCAGATTTGCATATGAGCTGTAGTCCCCTGAAGGTTCTCCTGGCGGGGCATAGCAGCTAAGATGGCTCACTCATAAAGCTGGGACTGCTTACTGGAGTGTCTCCTTGTGGCCTCTCCATGCAGCTTGGGCTTTTCACAGCATGAGAGCTGGAGTCTGAGAGTGAAACTCCCAGAAGGAACATGTATTCCAAGAGGCAGGAGGCTGAAGCTGCCAGACAAGTGAAGGGCTGCTTCTAGAACTAGCTTTAGCTCCCTGCTCTTATGTTTAATAGGTTAGAGCAGTCTCAGGGTCTGCCCAGATTCAAAAGTGTGAAGAAACAGATTCCATCTCATACTGGAGGAGTGTGAGGGTCACATTTGTGCAGAATAGTACTTGGGAGATATTATAGTCATCTTTGGACAGTAGAATCTGTTAGAAACACTTGATTAATAAATGACTGTTTAATATTTTAAAAGACTATATTAGTATATCCTGGCATTGATACTATATATGTGTCCATGTATATGTTACATAAATATTTTGTATATGTGCATGTGTGTATATATTTGTGCATAGATATACATGCATACACATACATATATGTACATACGTACTTGATATTTTGGTATCAATATACATCATTACACTCTGCTTAAAAAATACACATAACCACACTTTAAGTGTTTACAAATCTCAAAACTTGAGATAGGTAGTTGAACTACCTATCTCCTGCTGAGATTGTGTTACCCCTCCCTATGAAACTGTTTTACATCTTCTCTATTCTCAAATCTTGAACACCCCCTCCCACCCTATTCACTCTTAGCAGATGACCTTGCTTCTTATTTCCTTGAGAATAAGGCACCCAGAGGAAAAATTTAGTTCTCTTGTCACCAAATCTCCCAAATGCCTGTGTCATTATCTGAGTTCTTTGTGTTTCCTCTGTGATAATATATAGAATATCCAGCCTAAACGGGGCCTCCCTTTTGACCTGGGACCCACATCTTCTTGGCTACTGAAGGACTTAACACCTGCATCATCAATTTTTTTTTCTTTACTAAATCATTCCCTTCAGCATAAAAATAGCCTGAAATTTTGTATCATTAAAAAAGAACAACCCTCCCCTGATTGTACAACAGTGTTCTACTACCTCATTTCTCTGCTTCCAGTTACTGAAAATTCTAAAAAAGAGCTGTCTGTACTCTGTTCCCATTCCCTTCTCTCCCATTACTGCCCTTAGAGAAGTCAGTGATGGCTACCACAATTCCAGATGCAGTGGCTAACTCTCAGCCTATGTTTTATTTAACCTCTCAGTGCATATGACAGTCTTCCTTAAAACCTTATATTCAATACACTCCTGCTTTTCCTGTCATCTCACTGCTTTTTCCTTCTTAGTTTCCTGTGCTAGATACCCCTCACTTTCCTGGCCTCTAAATGTTAGAACTCAGTATCAAACCTAGCATGTCCAAATTGAACCTTGTCCCTTCTCCAGACGTGTTCCCCAGGCCAGGAAAAAAGAGTAATCCTTGACTCCATTCATATCCCACATCTAATCCATCAGCAGATACCAACAGCTCTATGTACAAAACATGTCTAATCTCCAAGTCCTAAAAGTTTTACATTACCATTCTTACCTTTCTCTAATCAACTGTCATCCTGTGGATTGTTGTAATAAATAGCCTCCTGACTGGAACCCCTGCTTTCCTCTTTGCTTTTTCATGTTTTATTTTCACTCAGAGTGATGCTTTCAAGCTTTAAGTCCTATCATGTCACTCTTCTGCTCCCTATCTCCAGTGGCTTCCCGTCTTGCTTGGAATAAAAGCCAAACCCTTTCACACGGCTTACACAAAAGCCCTGCCTAATCTGGTCCCTGTTACCTCTCTGACTGAATCACCACCACTTTCTCCCTTGTTCACTTTGCTGCAGGTGCACTGACATCTCTGTTCTCCATGAACATGCCAAGTCCACTTCCACAGCAGGGCATTTGTTCTTGCTGTTTCTTATGCCTCTAAAACTTCCCCAGTTTTTTTTTCAAGTTTTTATTTAAATTCCAGTTAGTTAACAGTGTAATAAACTTCCCCAGTTTTCCCAAATGCTGTCACCTTATTTCATTCAGGTTCCTACTTAAAGTTTTGCTTCCAAAGAAGTCTTTCCCTGACCACCCTACCTGAAGCAGTACCTTCTCCCACGCCCCAGCCAAACCACCACTGACCACCTACTGACCCCACTCTGCTTTAATTTTCTTTTTAGAACTTATCACCACCATTATGTATTTGTCTCTGGTCTATCTCTGCTCTCTAGAATGAAACCACGAAAGTAGGGACTTTGGATCACAACAAAGTAATAGAACTCATCAAATGCTCTGTAAGCATTTGTAAATCGAGTGAATAAATGCTTATGTGTGTATGCAAGATTACTGTGTATGATTTGATGGAAAAATAACTTTCTATTTTAAACTTAGACAGGTGGCTTTGCTTTATCAAAAAGAAATGCATGTGCTGGAAGCAAAGACCACATTGCCTTTATTGCTTACCTTAAGATCTCAATTTTCCAGATGATATAATTTGCTTAGGCCTTGTTACTTGAACTGGCAAGAATTTGTGAGTTCTGCCCTTCTGCCAGCATTGTGTGCCATCAAGGTACTTAACTTTTCTTCGTATGATCATCAAGTGAAGAAAGGACCGCATGCTATTTGAAATGTCATTAGAGTGCATGATTCCTAAGGTCTTCTACTTAAAAATAATTTCTCTATGAGATGGACCTTTAAAGGTCTCATGCTCTATTAGATGATTTCTAAGTAGCATGATGTCCTGAACATTTTAATCATAAGATCACTGCCACCTAAGAATATTAGCTGATTCTGCTAGTTTGTAATTTGCTTTATTATTAATTTTATTTATAGTTACTTTAATTAAGCTTATTTTGGCAAGGGTCTTTTTAGGGGAAATTCCAGATAGAGGCTTTCCTAACCCTATGGTACAGGTTGATCTGACCTTAAAGAGCATTCTTTATAGATAAGTTACATTCGAAGACTTTTAATTATCATATAAAATCATGCTTCTCTATAACAGAGACAGAAACGTAAACATTTCTAAACCAAGATTGTACTTGTGAGCAAATAAGACTTTAGTTTTTAAATCTATATTCTTAAGTAAATCTTTTTCCTCAAGCATCTATTGTCATGGCATTTACATTTTTTACCTGTAAGGTTGAAACCCCTGTGATGTCCATAATTAAGTTCATTAAGATGTTTCCACTTAACTCTTATAAAGGTGATACTTTTTATTAAACTGAAAAGAGTAGAAATCTGTGACACTAGGGACGCATATTATTTACAAAAGCTAATTAAAACTAGATGAGGCCTGGAAACCTGGAGTGAATGTTACTCCAGAGACTGTGGCTTTTTATTGAAACCTTAGTTCCTTCAAAGTAGGGCAAGTGATTCTCGCTCTGCCCTCCCCAACTTGAGTATTCCTCCTAGAGAAACCAGAGATGTTACATGTGTAGGAACTTCTGACAGAGGAAACAGCTCTAGGCTCCTGTTTAACTTTCTGTTCTGATTAAGTTTAGTAACTCTGACTTACTGGAAAATGAATTGTCCAGAATGGAGTGGAGATAAATGGTACTTTGCATGATCCAGATCAATTATATTACTTGTTAGATGTCATTATGTAGAGATTTTTAGAAGGTAGAAACTAAGGACTTTAAGACTCTTAAATATGCTCCTCTTTATATTGCCTTTTTTTAGATGTTTAGAGAAATGAACACTTTTCATAGTTTAACTATTTCTCTTTCTTTTTTTCATTCTCTTTCCATATCCCTTTCTCATTTCACCCAACACCAAAAATGCCCTTTCAGAAACACAAAGTAGATCTTTTCTACAAGCTACGCCATGTGATGAATGAACTTATTGACCTTCGAAGGCAGCTACTGTCTGGTCACCTTACTCAGGATCAGGTGCGGGAGGTTAAGCGGCATATCACCGTGCGCTTGGACTGGGGTAATGAGTAAGTATGAATATCATTTGGGCATTTCAGTTACATTTATGTTAACTCAGTTCTTACAGAGTTTGTACCTGATCAAAGCTTCTCTTTAGTGATGAAAAGACATTGTTACATTCTCCACTAAGTTTTGATCATTTTTACTATGAGTAGTTGTTTCTTTTAGTTTAGCAAAGGACATTCACTGGCTCTACACACTGAAACTCTCTCAGTCTTTATTTTCACTTCTGGAAAATTAAATAATTGGACTGCATTATTGTCTGAGGTCTCTTCCAGCTCAAAATCCTTGATTCTAGATCTCAGTAATCAGAGTATACTTCTGTTTCATCTTTTTGTATCTTTATTTTTTCATGTGAATTTTGTGTCTTTTACATTTTATAGCCATATAATTAATCTGAATAAGCATATACTACAAATGAGACTTGTCTACATCTGTAATTCAGAATATTCTTAACTAATTTGTCATTAAAAAATAGTCCTGCATTTATGCAGTAAGTATGATTATTTGCTGTTTTCATAGTATTCTGACTTTGGCATAGGAAGCTAGAGTAGATAGTATTCAAATTTTATTTCTTCCTAGACATAATAATTGATATAATTCTCAAGTGATTTTGTCTCATTATCTTTTTTTTTTATTCTTATGTTAATCCCCATACATTACATCATTAGTTTTAGATGTAGTGTTCCATGATTCATTGTTTGTGCATAACACCCAGTGCTCCATGCAGAATGTGCCTTCCTCAATACCCATCACCAGGCCAACCCATCCTCCC
>NW_027688249.1:0-363 GCF_054177405.1 Leptonychotes weddellii | reverse complement strand
CCCCCTAGCACACCTAATCTCGTTTTTTAGACTTTTTATTTTTTGTATATTCTCTTCCTGAATTTATCTTTTCATCTCTGCAGCAGATTACTCACTGATACAAAAAGGAGCCAAATCCTTTATTTGAAGTTTTCTAATAAGTCAAGGTGAAGGAGATACTTTTATGTAAGCAGGAAGGCTCTGGCTTTCTGGTTTCTGCTTGTTGAACACTTTACCACTTTTCTTTGTGACCTTGGGAAAGTTACTCATCTCACCATGCCTGGCCTAAAGTGGGTAGTAAGAAGCCTGCAGAAAGGAATCCCCCAACACAAATGTGTGAGTGTTAATATGAATAATTAACATGGTATGTGCTACTTACTCTTT
>NW_027688248.1:0-363 GCF_054177405.1 Leptonychotes weddellii | reverse complement strand
CTAGTGGCATCTGGGTGGCTCAGTCTGTTAAGTGACTGACTCTTGATTTCAGCTCAGGTCATGATCCTGGGATCAAGCCCTGCATCAGGCTCCGCACTCAGCTGGGATTCTGCTTGAGGGCTCTCGCTCTCTCTCACTCTCCCTCTGTCCCCTGCCCCTGCTCCTGTTCCCTCTCTCTCTCTCAAATAAATCAGTCTGTAAAAAAAAAAAAAAAGAAAAATTGATCCTAAATTACTGTTGAGATTATTTGTCTTAAATAAATAACCATTTTTTTTTTAAGATTGGCAAAAGTTAATCAAAATTGAGGCATTCATCTTTGAGATAGTTACTTATAAATACGTGTATCAGATCTTTACAGTCTTC
>NW_027688247.1:0-363 GCF_054177405.1 Leptonychotes weddellii | reverse complement strand
TGTGGGTGCACAAGATGGAATTCCCTCCCTTGGCCTGCCCTCCACTACCATTCATTCATTCAGTCATTCATCCGCTTGCAAGTTTTTACTGACCGCGTCTATGTGCCCGGCACTGTGTTGGGCTCGGGGACGCAAGGCTCAGAGAATTCCCGCAGGCTGCCACCGATCCAGTTCCCCCTAGGGGAGGTATGGTGGCGCCACCTGCTTACATCTGGACTTCAGGCAGAGAAATGCCTGGAACACACCCGTAGTTCCGCTCCGCCAGTCTGCTGACCTAGGTAATTAAGTCCCCGCTCTGGAAATTTAACAAAAGGAAAACAGGCACGTAATTCCTCCACTGCACTCTGCTGGAGCCTGCGAAGG
>NW_027688246.1:0-363 GCF_054177405.1 Leptonychotes weddellii | reverse complement strand
AAAAAAAAAAAAAAATCCCTGACCTGGTGGTGTTTACCTGCTAGCAAAGGAGATAATACGATACACAAAATCAGCACGTCATTATAGAGTGTGTTAAATGGCAGAAGCGCAAAGGATGCAGATACAGCCGGGAAGGGGCAGAACGCCGGGGTGTGATCTGCAGATTGACTAGCGTGGTCAGGGAGGACCGTGTGGACAGGAGGACGCCGAAGCCAAGACCTGATGGGGACGAGGGCACCAGTCGTGAGGACGCCTGAGGATGGAGCATCGCAGGCCGAGGGAACACCAAGTACAAGCACCCCAAGGTGACAGCATGCCCAGTGTGCTCAGCTCAAGGAACAGCGGGGCGGCAGGGCAGGGGTG
>NW_027688245.1:0-363 GCF_054177405.1 Leptonychotes weddellii | reverse complement strand
ATAAAATCAAGTTTCTGTCTCTGTGTTAATTGCATTCTGTGAAAAATGGATTTTCACCATATTTGAAGGGTATGTTGAGAATGAGGTGTCTTAAAACTTAGACAGGAGTCTGTCTCTGATCCTGTTGGGGGCCCAAGGGTCATCTCAAAGTGGTAGGTAGCTAAATCTGAGGTGTGGCTTTTCACCAAATTTGTAGGGATCTGAAATATGGTGTGACTTAAAATATAGTCTCTATACTGTACATGTTATTCACATTGGGGGTACAAGTGGGAAGAGCAGCCTGCTCCAAAACAGCTGATGTCAAGCTGTCATGAGAGACACTTGATACCACTTACAGAGAAGGAAAGAGTTTTTTTTTTTTTT
>NW_027688244.1:0-363 GCF_054177405.1 Leptonychotes weddellii | reverse complement strand
ATAAAATCAAGTTTCTGTCTCTGTGTTAATTGCATTCTGTGAAAAATGGATTTTCACCATATTTGAAGGGTATGTTGAGAATGAGGTGTCTTAAAACTTAGACAGGAGTCTGTCTCTGATCCTGTTGGGGGCCCAAGGGTCATCTCAAAGTGGTAGGTAGCTAAATCTGAGGTGTGGCTTTTCACCAAATTTGTAGGGAACTGAAATATGGTGTGACTTAAAATATAGTCTCTATACTGTACATGTTATTCACATTGGGGGTACAAGTGGGAAGAGCAGCCTGCTCCAAAACAGCTGATGTCAAGCTGTCATGAGAGACACTTGATACCACTTACAGAGAAGGAAAGAGTTTTTTTTTTTTTT
>NW_027688243.1:0-363 GCF_054177405.1 Leptonychotes weddellii | reverse complement strand
GCACCTCGGTCCCCGGGGAGCGGCGGTCCTCTCTCTGCATCTCGTCACTTGCAAACGCTGCCCTCCTCCCAGCGCCCAGCATGCCTGCCGGGCTCGCTTGCGTCTGGGAGGCCCTACCTCGTGAGGGGTTTTCCCATGGCTTCCTCAGTAGCAGGAGCTTGGTACCTTCGTGTATTTGTGTGACAGTGGACAAGTAGCCAGACCTCTCTGAGCCCCAGTTTCCTTGCATTAAAATAGAATAAAGTCTCTAGCTGAAGTGGTGGTTTTGAAAATTAATGCAGTGCCCTATAGGAAAGCGAATCCTATGCCTGACTTTGAGTGAGCAGCCAAAGGAAGAACCATCAGACTCTTGAGACTGTCTCG
>NW_027688242.1:0-363 GCF_054177405.1 Leptonychotes weddellii | reverse complement strand
TTCTGTCTAGATGTTAGTAATAAAATAAGCTTACTTTATTACTTTATTAATTAAACTGTTCATGCATACCATGGAGGAAACATCAAACGGGAAAAGTCCGGGTCTCATACAAAAGAGGAAAGAAAGGAGATAATATCAGAGCAGCAAGCTTGTCATCAGTATTTATTTTCAATGCTATAATTAGCATGGTAAAAGTATGTTGGTGTAGTCTAGAACCTGGGCATCTCAATCAGTTCCTAAATTCAAACTGTTTCCCATTAAGAGCTGGCTGTCTGCTGAGAACTAGGCAGCAGGGCTGGCCAGTTCTCTTTGCTATTATCTGTGTGTGAGAGCCAGAGTCGGCCTACCTATGTGCGGTGTATA
>NW_027688241.1:0-363 GCF_054177405.1 Leptonychotes weddellii | reverse complement strand
ACTCTCTCTCGCTCAAATAAATGAAGCTCCGAGAAAAGAGAGAGAGAATGTGTGCAGGATGGATTGGGGAATTGCAGAGAAACTCAGACAAAGGAGTCATGTAATCCGGGCCTGAACTAGGCTGATGGTAGCAAAAAACGGAAGAAAGATGAATGTAAAAAAAGACATTTTAAAGGAAAATGGAGTCTATTATGTAGGATGTTACACAGGTTGAAAATTTAAATAATTTCAAAAAACGCAGATAAACTGGTAGATGACAAGGCAATCATTATAAGAGAAACTAAGGATGTTTAGCCTCACTGTACCTGCTATCTCGTGATTGAATTAATATAAACTGTGGCTTTTAAACTATGCTCCTAAGTG
>NW_027688240.1:0-363 GCF_054177405.1 Leptonychotes weddellii | reverse complement strand
TCTCTCATTCTCTCTCTCGCAAATAAATAAACTCTTAAAAAAATAAATAAATAAATGCATCAGGTCTGCCTTTGTTCTGTGACAAAGGTGGTGCATAAAAACCAACCACAGATCTCTCCTACTCCACATAGTGCCTCAAGAAGGCACCCTGTTTACCCTGGACCCATGGCTGTGGCTCTCAGAACCTGCCACCCAGCCCTGGTTCAGACCGGCTTTTGACCCCTTCATCTTGCCAACCTGTTTACCTCCCCTCTTCCGAGTAATCTGCCTTGGCTTCCCACTCAGCTCTTGGTAATCTCTGGCCCCTGATTTTGTCAGTCTCTTCAGCTCCAGATCAGAAAGCCTGTCTCCCCGAGGTCTTTC
>NW_027688239.1:0-7031 GCF_054177405.1 Leptonychotes weddellii | reverse complement strand
ATATACCACATCTTCTTTATCCAGTCATCTGTCGATGGACATCTTGGCTCTTTCCACAGTTTGGCTATTGTGGACATTGCTGCTATAAACATCGGGGTGCACGTACCCCTTCGGATCCCTACTTTTGTATCTTTGGTATCTTAATCATTTTTAAGTGGACAGCTCAGTAGTGTTAAGAATATTCACATTATTGTGAAATAAATCTCCAGAACGTTTTCATCTTGCAAACTGAAACTCTACGCCCATTGATCAATAGCTCCCTTTTCCTTCTTCCTCCAGCCTCTGGTAACTACCATTCGACTTTCTGTTTCTATGACTTTGGTTACTCTAGATATCTTATATAAATGGAGTCCAACAATATTTATCTTTTTGTGACTGGCTTATTTCATTTAGCATAATGTCCTCAAGGTCCATCCATGTTGTAGCATATGGCAGAATTTCCTTCCTTTTTATGGCTGAATAATATTCCATTGTATGTAGATACCACATGGTGTTTATCCATCCAGCCATTGATGGACATTTGGGTTGCTTCCACCTCTTGTCTCTTGTGAATGATGCTGCTATGAACATGGGTGTGCAAATATCTTTTTAAGACCTTGCTTTCCCAGAAGTAGAATTGCTGGATCATGAGGTAATTCTATTTTTCCTTCTTCAAAGAGACCCCAGACCCTTTGCCATTGTGGTCGTACCGCCTTCCATTCCTAGCAACAGTGCATGATTTCTCCATATCCTCGTCAACACTTATTTTCAGTTTTTTGTTTTTGTTTTTTTTTAATAGTAGCCATCCGGATGAGTGTGAAGTGATTCTAGATCCTTTGGAACATCTCCCACCATTCTTTGAGCACTTCTCATTTTTAGGCACACAGTTGTTGCAGGCTCGCTTTGCACTTTCCCTGACCTAGCCCTGGAATCAGCCATTTCTCCTGGAAGAAGGAGGTTTTAGTGAGGATGGTGTTTAGAAACTAAAATCTGGGGACCTTTCAGATTAGTTTTACATGTGGCATGTTTGCTCTCCACAGGACTTACACATGATTCTAGTGAGGCTGGGGTGACACACACCCCCCTCAGCCCCCATTCCCACCTCCAAATTAAGGATTGATTTCTAGAGCAAGCCTCCCATTTCTGAGCCCAGGGTGGGTCTCCGCAGTCTCCTCCCCCAGCTCCCCAGAGGGACATTGACCCAGCTAAACCTCCCCAGTGGATTTACCTTAGGCTCAATGTGAGATTCCAACTGTAGGAAACATTGCACACTTGGGAAAAAGTATTGGAACCTGGGATTTAGCTCTCTTATTTGAGAGGCAGGACTGAAAAAAACAGATGCTGAAGCACAACTTTTCAGTTAGTTAGCTAGCTGGGCTAATGATATACATACATAACGCTTCTAGCAATGCAGTTTCATGGAAAGACTAACTTTGAACTCAGAAGTGAGTATGAGTCCCTGCACTGGTGCAGACAAGTCCTGTGACCTGGGGGAGTTTAAGCTCTACAAGCATCTGTTTCCTTGTCTGTAAAATGAATAACACTCATCTTGAAGAATCTTTCGGGGGAATGGAGACATGTCAAGAGCTGAGGATGCTAACTGGTGTATGGTAGGCGGGCATACCTCTCTTGTGCCACAGTATGTCATCATTCCTGGGGCCAGAAGCTTCACTTACGCAGTCCTTTGGAACCCAGCAGAACTTTGGGGTCAAGTGGTTACCTGCTTATGAGTGATTTGTAGGCTTCATTAGCAGTCTACATCCACTTAAAAATTGTTATCTCTTCCTTCCAGTGAACCTGCAGTATTTCAGAAATACCACCAAGTGAGTCTGCTTGCAAGATTTAATCAAGACTTGGATAAAGTGGCGAACATTTCCTTGGTGTTCTCTACCGGATCTGTTATAGGCCCCAAGTACAAGCTCAGGATTCTCCGCATGAAGTTAAGGTCACTTGCCCACCCAGAGAGGTGAGCCATCGGCAGAGTTTGACAAGCCCTTGTTTTCCAAAGACCTTCTCAGTTCCTGTCCAATCTGCTTGGTCTGATGTTTTAATAGGACTTCATCCATTATAATGAAGGAGGGGAGGGGTTTTCTAAAAACAGACTTGATGAAAGCCAGTAGCCCCATAATTCAAGAAAATTTTACTGGTAGGCACTTAAAGATAAATGGCCCAATAATCCAAAGAAATAATGTTACATGCTTATAGTTATATAATTCTTCCCTAATCACTCCACCCACACTGCTTGCAAGTATTTTTGTTGTGGAAAAGAGCCTCATATAATTTGGCAAACACAGAGCCTCATATAAAAAAAGGTACAGAATAACGAATATTTTATTCCATTGATACAGTATGAAAGTACTATCTCGATGATGAATTTGATAACTGCACAGAGAATGTCCTTGTTCTTAGGAAATACACATTGAAGTATTAAGGGGTAAGCAACCTATTCTCAATTGGGTCAGAAAAAATAAGCAACTGTGTTTGTGTGTGTGTGCGTGCGTGTGTGTACGGGGGGGGGACAGTCAAACTGGGGGAGGAAGAGCAAAGCTGTGGTGCCATGGGCGCTTTGTGACTAATGCCACTCCAACACATAGTCCTAGCATCCCATCTGCCAACAAGACAGAGGTGGACAATGCTGTGAGCAGTCAGTGATTTACGCTTATGACTGCCTTTCTCCTGAAGGTTTAGGGTACCCGAGAACATTTCATAATACACCTTTCTTCTAAGAGGACAGTCATGACGTCTTAAAACCATGGGACTTTTTAATACTTTTTTTTCTCTGATCATCAAAAGAATACATGTTGATTTCATAAAACCTGGAAAGTACAAAGGTGTTAAGAAGCAGAACGATATCGCCCATCATGTCATTATTCAGAGGCAACAGTTGTTAATAGTTCGGGTTATTTCTTTCTTTTTTTTTTTTTAAGATTTTATTTATTTATTTGAGAGAGAGAATGAGAGAGAGAGAGCATGAGAGGGGGGAGGGTCAGAGGGAGAAGCAGACTCCCTGCCGAGCAGGGAGCCCAATGTGGGACTCGATCCTGGGACTCCAGGATCATGACCTGAGCCAAAGGCAGTCGCTTAACCAACTGAGCCACCCAGGTGCTCTGGGTTATTTCTTTCTAATCTCCTTTCTATTATTGCTTTAAACCTAGATGAAAATAAATAAATAAAATCTTTTTTTTTTTTTAAAGATTTTATTTATTTGACAGAGAGAGATACAGCGAGAGAGGGAACACAAGCAGGGGGAGTGGGAGAGGGAGAAGCAGGCTCCCCGCTGAGCAGGGAGCCTGATGCGGGGCTCGATCCCAGGACCCTGGGACCATGACCTGAGCCGAAGGCAGACGATTAACGACTGAGACACCCAGGCACCCCAAATAAATAAAATCTTAAAAAAAAACCAAAAACAAAGCTAGACGAAGTTAGGTGGCAAATAACATCTTACATCCTGCTTTCTTATTGTTGCTGATCTTGCTCTGCTTATTTACCATAAGCATTTTCCTATCATGTTAGAAATAATTGCTCCACGATATTAGATCCTAAGGACAGAATATGATTTCCTTTCCTAGAACGGGCTCTGTTTACTACTTGATTGACAAGGCTATTCTGTCTCGTGTTTGCAGGCCCCAGTTGTGCCGGTATGATCTTGTGCTGATGGAGAACATGGAGACGGTCTTCCAACCCATCCTGTGCCCCAACTTGGCTGATGTAACTGTTGTTGGGACACTCGGGCACCAATAACGTCAAGAAAGCTACAACTGTAGGCTTTTTTTAAAGCGTCACCTCACCTTTTCCTCAAGGCACAAAAAAGTATGGGTGCTTTTCCAGCAGCGTCCCGTGGATGTCACATTGCAAAATGTCAAACGACCTTGGATTATGGAACGGTCCTGGGAGGGGAGCCCCTAAGTAGGGCAAGTCAGAAATAGCCAGGCTCCCAAGAGCCCAGCGCCTGTCTGGCTGCGTCCTGGGGCCTCTTTGTCCCGGCCTGTCAGCTCTGCTGCCAGTCACTCGGGCAGCTCTGCTCAGCGCTGTGGCTGGTCAAGCATCTGAAAGGGAAGGACTGGCTGGAGACCTCGATTCGGACCCGACCCCGCACTCCCTGTGCCAAACTCCTCCAGGTCCTTGCACATAGGAAGGAATGGAGGCTGACCTACCTCACAGGGCTGTCGTGTGGGCTTGGGGGCAAGTCTGTGAAGGGTTCTTGGAAATCCCGGTGCCACATCAGTGAGTGGTTTGATAAATGTGAATATGCTTTTATTTATTTTGATAGGGCTGATGTAATATACAATAAGAGAGCTTGTCCTCCTCAACAGCAGCCTGTCTCTTGAGCTGTTCGCTCTGGGAAGACAGGAAAGCCACACCCCGCTCCAAAGTGGGTTGGTGCGTGCAGGCAGTGGGGACACAGGGACAGCACGGGGGTGGGGGCAGCTGCTGGGACTAGACAGTAAGCGCCCGAGGGAAGAAAGGCAGACGAAGCGGTAGGACCGGCTCGCTCACAGTGACAGTGGATGCGGCGAGAGGTAGGAGAGAAAAAGCTTGGTTTTCACTTGAGGTGAAGAAGGGTCACTTTCCAGGCAACCCTCATTTTAAGCAGTCCTTCAGAAATGTTCATTTTTCCTTGTTGCTGATGCAATCCATGCTTATCTGAAGGAAATTTATGGAGAATACATAGATGCAAAATGAACATACGCTATCTATGATCCACCTGTTGGAGGTCATGAATGCTAACCTTCTGGAATGATGCTAAATAACTTGTGTTGCTAACATGTGAATTCAAAGCATACACCGGTGTGCTCCAGTTTGAAAAATCCTTGGGCTGCCCCAGGAGTGGGTATGCTCAGTGCATCTGGAGTGACAACAGCCGCTCGGTCAAGAGGCCCTGGAGGGCCAAGGCCAGAGAGGCCAGAACCAGGGGAGGACCATCCCCGGGGCCTGATGCCCAGTGCAGGCACAGAGCCAAAGGGGGGGGGACACCACCCATCCCGCAGCTGTGGCCACTGCAGGAAGGTTCCTGAGATTCTGGAGTGTCACAGGCCCATAACCTCCGCCTCATCTAAGTGATTGTTCTTCTCCTTTCCGTGAGAACAGCCCTTTTAAAAGAAATGGAGTCTTTTTTTTTTTTTTTAAGATTTTTATTTATTTGCAAGAGAGAGAATGAGAGACAGAGAGCATGAGAGGGAGGAGGGTCAGAGGGAGAAGCAGACTCCCTGCTGAGCAGGGAGCCCGATGCGGGACTCGATCCCGGGACTCCAGGATCATGACCTGAGCCAAAGGCAGACGCATAACGGACTAAGCCACCCAGGCGCCCTGGTCCCATATCTTGATTAGCACTGCCATTTCTCTGCCCTCTTTCCCTCACCTGGTAGGCAGGGGCCAAAACAACAGCAAGAAAATGTCAGAATAGCATTGCTATCATCATGAACTCCTCGCGCCAGGGGGTCTGTCTCGGCTTCTCTAGTGTCTCTTAGCACAGTACCTGACTCACTGGGGAACGGGTGGATGGATGGACAAACGGATGGATCAATGAATGATTAACGGAAGGAAGTTTGAAGGAAGTTTGTTCACTGGATGGAGATGAATTTCAATGAGTCTCATGTGACAGTGATCCAGAGAAGTGAAGGCAGGTGTGGCCACTCCCTTCACAGGTTCTCCCAAGGCCCCTGAACTTCCCACTCTTGCTATCCTTGCCTCTCCTCCCTCCTCTTTGTCAGAGTCTCTGTCTGAATCCCAAATCCAAGATGCAATTAAATTGCAGTCTACCCACTTCTCTCCCATCTTCATCAATTATCTCCTACTGAGCTTTTTTCCCCCCTTACATTTATTGGTGTGATTATTTGGTTAATGTCTGTCTTCACTAGACTGCTCTGCAAGGCAGGGGCAATGAGCCTAATGTGGCGCCTACAGCGTAGTCTGTGCTCAGGGCATATTAAATGAACGCTCATCATGATCTTCTGAACCCTATGGAACCATGTTCAGTTGTAAGAGCTCCCCCTACTCCCAGCCATTGCCCATTTCCACGGAGGCGCACAGCCTTCTCTGCCTTAGCCTTCTTTCCCAGCACTTCTTTACTGTTTCCATTCTCTCTGGAGACCCACTACCCATCTCCCAGGCTCCCCGGGAAAAGAGAGAGGTTGGCTCTTTTTTCACTCCTCTTTAGAACCTTCCAGATGGTCCTGACACCCTTCTTCACTGAAACCACCAGTCCTGAAGGCAAGGAGATTTTGCTTTCCTTCACTTCCCCATTTTAGAGCCTTGGCTAAAACCCTCCGGGCCCCTCCAGCATTCCTGGATGACTCCAAGCTGTGGTTCAAAGTACCCCCTTACTTTCCACAACTCCCTTCTGCCACTGACTTTGTACGTGCGCCATCACTGCTTTTCTTACGCTGTATTGTACTGTATTTCTGTGTCTGTCCCCCCTCTGAGACTGTGAGCACTGCAGGAGCAGCGGTGGCTTATTTGTTGCCCCAGCACCTAGCACAGTGTGAGGCGCAAAGCAAGTATTCGTTAAATGTCTGCTGAACAGAATGGAGTGGACTCATCTTTAGGACTTGAGGGAGTCACCTCCACTTGGATTTAGACATCAATACACTTATCACTGTTACTTCCCAAACCGTAAGTTTGGAACCTCTCATCCTTGGACCCCTGCCCCATGCTCCCAGTCCTGCAAAACCCTAGCTTAGCCAAGAAGACTTTGAAGCCAGTAACAGAAATCTACTCATACTAATGCAAATTTTACTAGAGAGGGGATTTGTGGAAACCCAAGAGCTCAACCATCAGCCTTCAGGAAAGGCAGGGAAGGGGCAGCCCCGAGCCTTTAGCAAGAGTTCATGGGCCTTTGTTGACCCTGTGCTCTACCTTGAGTCTCTGACTCAGCTTGGCTCCCTCACAAGGCAGCTGTGGACCCCTGAGATCATTGGTACCATTGTGTCCCCAGCTATTCAATCACTAGGTGGCCCAATTCCAAAATCCAGGGAGAGGAAGCAGCACTTAGATCCTCCTTTTGGGGAAGGTGTCCATCCCGTTCCAATCAGTTATGGCTGGAACGGGGTAGG
>NW_027688238.1:0-363 GCF_054177405.1 Leptonychotes weddellii | reverse complement strand
GGGACTCCAGGATCATGACCTGAGCCGAAGGCAGTCGCTTAACCAACTGAGCCACCCAGGCGCCCTGATGTGCATTTTCTTAATTATGAATGAAGTGGAGCTTCATTTCATGTTTTGGGTTTTTTTTTTTTTTTTTTTACTATTTGCATTTGTTTTTTTCCACGAACTGTCTTTTATGTGCTTTGCCTTATTTTTTTTAAGGTTTCCCATCACTTAATTATTGATTTGTATGAACACTTAGTGAACTAAGGGAGTTAATCATTTGTCTTCTATGTTGAAAATCTGTATCCTAGATTGTTATTCTCTTTATTTTTTTTTGCCACCACACAATTTTCAACTTTTTTGTAGGTAAATTTATCAATC
>NW_027688237.1:0-363 GCF_054177405.1 Leptonychotes weddellii | reverse complement strand
GGGCACCTGCCTAAGGGCTTTCAAAGTACGTACTGTGCACATGTAGGCTGTGCAGGTCAGAATAGCCAGGGACGTGGAACAGCTCAAGTGTTAGGAGACTCCCAGTCAGAGGAAGGGGGTAGTAGGGGCGCCTGGCATCTGCCTAATTCCAAGGCTTAACCTACACAAATTCGCATATTCCTCCCCCACCCCGCTCCCCCTCCACCCCAAGGCAGAGTTGGAGATTTTTCAGCTGCCTTGCCAAGAAAGGGGCAGTCCAGCAGGACAGGGTATCCTTCCGTTTGAGACACCCGAGAACCCTGAATCTGACCAGTACTAGGAGTCTGACCAGAGTTTCACAGGCTTGGAAGGCCAGGCTGCCCC
>NW_027688236.1:0-363 GCF_054177405.1 Leptonychotes weddellii | reverse complement strand
AAAGTCACCCCTGGTTGAGAATCACCAGATCACAAGATAATACAGAGTTGTATCCAGATCTGATGGAGAAGCTTGTGTAGTTACTGGAGATCCTATATTTTCAACTTGATGAAGTGACTGAGTGAGATCTTAGGTTATTTCCCTTGGGGAGGGACAGAGCATACCATTTCAGAAGAAGGGTGAAACATATATATATATATATATGTAAGTTTATTTAGTTTTTTTTTTTGTTTTTTTTTTTTTTATTTGCGAGAGAGAGAATGAGAGAGCACGAGAGGGAGGAGGGTCAGAGGGAGAAGCAGACTCCCTGCCGAGCAGGGAGCCCGATGCGGGACTCGATCCCGGGACTCCAGGATCATGACC
>NW_027688235.1:0-363 GCF_054177405.1 Leptonychotes weddellii | reverse complement strand
CAGATTGAAAGGACTTCCCACATGTGATTAAATAAGTTAAAAATAAGCCAAATAAGTTAAAAGTATTTCAAAAGTTTAAGAGATATTAATAATAACCCAGAATAGAGAGGGCTCAGTTTGGCATCAACATCACTAATTTAAAGGTTGGCCTGCTTACTAATCTATAAAATGGGGATTTCTATTTATTTCTCATGATGAGGAAGGCAAAAATTATCTCATTGGGGAGATAGTTATGAATCACTTATATAAGGAATAAGTAATTTTGAAAAAAATCAATTTGGCAATACTGATAGGAATCATAGTCATTTTTAACTCTTAGTACCAGCAATGATACAGAAAACATGATGAAAAGCAATAAAAGTT
>NW_027688234.1:0-363 GCF_054177405.1 Leptonychotes weddellii | reverse complement strand
AAAAGAAAAGCTGTCAAAATCTGCATTAGGCAAATGGATTTCTATGTCAAGAAACTAACGTCTCCACCCATATATCCAACTTTTTGCCTTCTCAAAATGTCAGCTGTTCTGTAAACATGACCTCTGAAAGAAGCGATTTGATTAAGGATTTCAAAATCATTCAATGAAACCATGATACAGCTGCATCATCGGAATCAAAGTGAATGGCCCATGCAGAGCCACTAATATGAGCCATTAGCCATATTGTGCCTTCAGGAGAATTATATGATCTTCCAAAGTCAATCCAAGGGTTTAAATGTTCTAGGGACCCATCATGTAAAATGTAACTGACAAACAGCTTGTCTAAAGCAACAGGGGCCCCAC
>NW_027688233.1:0-363 GCF_054177405.1 Leptonychotes weddellii | reverse complement strand
ATGACCCTACATTAAAAATATATAAATAAATAAATATATAAATAAATTAAATAAATTCTTCCTTTTCCAGACTGGGAAAACTATTTCAGGTGTTGCATTAGCTGCATTTAGTTTAATACCGAATATAAATAAGTTAAAAGAAATTCTATAATCGATTAGTGAGGAGACACACAATAAAGCATGTGGTGAAGAGATATACAAATGTGCCATCTCATCCAAGGCAAGGAAAATGATGGATCTGGTGATGTTCCACACTGACTGATCTTGCCTTTCTGTGTTCTTGTTTAAATAGATAGCTACCTTATTGCTCTGAAATGACCACTTTGATGTTTTATGCTTATTACATACTCCCATCAGGAATTT
>NW_027688232.1:0-363 GCF_054177405.1 Leptonychotes weddellii | reverse complement strand
CCCTTGGATCACATCACACCGGCACCAAGAGGGACACAAGAGGACAAGTGACCTTCCCAGCTCACCAACCCTGACCATTTCAGAGTCCAAGGATGACTTTGAATCTGAATGTTTCTTAGGCCTCAAGTGATCAGGTCACTTGGAGAGTCTGAAAGATGAAGGCGCTGTGGGGTTGGCTGGTGGTGATGTCATAAGCCACCTGTCAAAGCCTCCTGAGTGGCTGTCTACCTCTTTGACTAGCTCCCACCCTTTCTTGATTTATGTGTGATATTTTACAATAGCCAAAGCGATGCTCAAAGAAATTGCCTCAGCCTCAGCCTCCTAGCACCACCCCGGGCATGTAACAATGTCCCAGAAATGCAC
>NW_027688231.1:0-363 GCF_054177405.1 Leptonychotes weddellii | reverse complement strand
ATTTGGGTCTGCTTCATGGCATGGAACTCTTCAAGGTGGGAATAGTAGAGACAGGTTCTGATTGTACAAGGGAAACCCCACAATTCTATCCAATTGAGTCATTTCCCTCATATCTCCAAACTGGGCACAATATTCTTTTTTTTACAAATATTTTTATTTATTTATTTGAGAGAGAAAGAGAGCACAAGCCTGGGGGGGGAGGGGCAGAGAGAGAGAGAGAGAGAAGCAGACTCCTTGCCAGGTGGGGAGCTCAACATGGGGCTTGATCCCCGACCCTGAGATCATGATCTGAGCCAAAGTCAGATGCTCAACCAACTGAGCCACCCAGGCACTCCTGGGCACAATATTCTTATTTCCAAATCA
>NW_027688230.1:0-363 GCF_054177405.1 Leptonychotes weddellii | reverse complement strand
TCTGTTTCTTTATGTAAAAAGAAAAGGGATGGATTTGCTCCTGATTTGTCTTTTTCTTATTCTATGGCCCTTGAGGTCAAAGGCAAAAGGATAAATGATCTTCTTAATCGTACAAGTTTAAGTTTAATTTAATTAAGCACCTACTTTAATTAAGCACCTACTTAATTATGAATACTTTACATATATTCCTCACAATTAACTTTGCAGAGCAGGTACTATTATTATCCTCACTTTACAGAGAAGGAAACTAGCCCAGAGAGGTGAAGGAACTTGCCCAAGGATACACAGAAAGCAAAGGACAGATCCAGAATTTAAGACCAAGCCTGAGTGACTGCAAACAGCAGCTTTTCCTACCATTCTTCC
>NW_027688229.1:0-363 GCF_054177405.1 Leptonychotes weddellii | reverse complement strand
TTTGATTTGAATTTCTCTGATGGCTAATGATGATGAACATTTTTCCATGTGTCTGTTAGCCATTTGTATGTCTTCTTTGGAGAAGTGTCTGTTCATGTCTTCTGTCCATTTTTTGGACTTGATTATTTGTTTGTTGGATGTTGAGTTTGAGAAGTTCTTTATAGATCTTGGATATCAGCCTTTGTCTGTAGTGTCATTTGCAAATATCTTCTCCCATTCTGTGGGTTGCCTCTTTGTTTTGTTGACTGTTTCCTTTGCTGTGCAGAAGCTTTTTATCTTGATGAAGTCCCCAAAGTTCATTTTTGCTTTTGTTTCACTAGCCTTTGGAGAAGTATCTTGAAAGAAGTTGCTGTGGCCAATGTC
>NW_027688228.1:0-7032 GCF_054177405.1 Leptonychotes weddellii | reverse complement strand
CTCAGTTTGTTTCCTGAGATTAAGAGTTTCTTATGGTTTGTCTCCCTCTCTGGTTTCGTGTTGTTTCATTCTTCCCTCCCTTCCCCTATGATCCTCTGTCTTGTTTCTCAAATTCCTCATATCAGTGAGATCATATGATACTTGTTTTTCCTCTGATTGACTTATTTCTTTTAGCATAATACCCTCTAGTTCCATCCACGTCGTTGCAAATGGCAAGATTTCATTTTTTGATGGCTGCATAATATTCCACTGTATATATATACCACATCTTTATCCATTCATCTGTTGATGGATATCTAGGCTCTGTCCATAGTTTGGCTATTGTGGACATTGCTGCTATAAACATTGGGGTGCATGTGCCCCTTCGGATCACTACATTTGTATCTTTAGGGTAAACACCCAGTAGTGCAATTGCTGGGTCCTAGGGTAGCTCTATTTTTAACTTTTTGAGGACCCTCCATACTGTTTTCCAGAGTGGCTGCACCAGCTTGCATTCGCACCAACAGTGTACGAGGGTTCCCCTTTCTCCACACCCCCGCCAACATCTGTCCTTTCCTGACTTGTTAATTTTAGCCATTCTGACTGGTGTGAGGTGGTATCTCATTGAGGTTTTGATTTGGATTTCCCTGATGCTGAATGACGCTGAGCACTTTTTCATGTGTCTGTTGGCTGTTTGGATGTCTTCTTTGCAGAAACGTCTGTTCATGTCTTCTGCCCATTTCTTGATTGGATTCTTTGCTCTTTGGGTGTTGAGTTTGATAAGTTCTTTATAGATTTTGGATACCAGCCTTTTATCTGATATGTCATTTGCAAATATCTTCTTCCATTCTGCCGGTTGTCTTTTGGTTTTGTTGACTGTTTCCTTTGCTGTGCAAAAGCTTTTTATCTTGATGAGGTCCCAATAGTTCGTTTTTGCCCTTGCTTCCTTTGCCTTTGGCGATGTTTCTAGGAAGAAGTTGCTGTGGCTGAGATTGAAGAGGTTGCTGCCAACCCCATGGGTATTCTTATTGTCATTATGATACTCTTATAATGATGTTATATTATGTATCATAATAGAGCATATTATTATGAAGCCATTAAGACAGTGCTCATGAATGGGTTTTAATGATAGGGAACAATGCTTATGATGTAGTGTTAAATTAAGAAGGCTATAAAATCACATTCTACTATATAATACTTGAAAGTAAACATAGCTCTTCTAGTAAAAGATTTCTAGTAACTAAAATATAGATGCAACTTAATGTTTAATAATAAGAATTCTTTAAATAACTGATGGTATATCCATAAAACAATACTTTTTAGCCACTTAAAATTGTTTTGTAAGGACACATACATTTATGGAAAGACACTTAGGCCATTTGGTTAAGTGGTTGTGTGAGTTGCTAGGGCTACTGTTACAAAGTACCGCAAAATAAGACACATTTATTCCCTCTCTCTCCTGGAGGCTGGAAATCTGACAACAAGGTATTAGTAGGGCCATGTTCCCTCTGAAGGCTCTGGGGGAGACGACTTCCTTGCCTCTTGTAGCTTCTGAGGGTCACCAGAAGTTCTTGGTATTTCTTGTAGGTACATCACACCCATCTCCACCTCTGTTGTCACGTGGTATGCTCCCGTGTGTCTTCATGCAAACGTTCCTTCTGTGTGTGTCTCTGGGTCCACCTTTCTCTCTTCTTATAAGGACACCAGTCATACTGGATTAGGGCTCTCTGTAATCCAGTATGATCTCGCCTAATTTAACTAGTTACATCTGCCAAGACTTATTTCCAAATAAGAACACATTCTGAGGTTCTAGGTAGATAGGAATTTGGGGGAGACACTATTCGATCCAGTTTAGCGGGTTAGGTAAAAAAAAAAAACAAAACAGATTTTGTATATAAAATTATATATAATACTTCAATAAAAAGTTGAAAATTATACTTGAGATACACACATACACACAGTCATAGACATGCAGATGCACATACACACACGTTCACGATTGGAAGGCTTTATAACAAATACTCCACAGTGGGTCTTTCTGGATGGCAAGGTTTTGGGTTCTGCTTTAATGATCTGTTATTATTTTTCCTGAATTTTCCACACTTTCTACATTGACAACGTTCCTTTTGTAACGAAAACAACACTGAATTAAACAAAATTTTCCAAATTGTCAAAAATTAAAATAGCTGATGGTGTTGATTGCATTGGACATTAGCTGCTAAGGGCACTATAACTATCTTGGGGAGACTTTGCTAATCCAGGGTATTTCAGACTTCTTGCAATGTGCATGTCTTTTGTTGCAGCAACTGCATGAAAAATAGACTTTTATTTTTTAGAGCAGTTTTGGGATTACAGCAAAATTGAATAGACAGTACAAAGAGTTCTCTCCACACATGTATGGTCTCCTCCGCCGATGCACCCCGGGGCCAGAGTGGTGCATTTGTTGCAACTGATGCATCCATATCAATACGTCATCATCACACAAAGTCCACAGTGGACCTTAAAGTTAACTCTTGGTGTTGTACACGATATGGGTTTTGCCAAATGTGTAAGGACACCCACCGACCATTACAATACCAGGCGGAGTATTTCCACTGTCCTAAAAATCCTCTCTTCTCTGCCTATTTATTCACCCACCTCCCCGGCAATCACAGATCTTTTTACTGTCTCCATAATAGCAGTTGCATTTGCAGAATGGGTCCTAAGGAAATCGTTAGGGGTAGACTCCCGATCCAGCTGAGATGGTATATACCACCCACATGTGGTGCAAAGCCTGATAGGATAGGCTTCGGTAAGTGATTCTATCTTCAGCTGATGGCGTTATGTTTAGTCACTCAAAATCGCGTATTTACTTACTGGGGACAGAGGTTTATAATATATTAAGTAAATAAAAACTGGCTATTAAACAGTAGATCGCACATGAACACTTTTTAGCAGATACTCGCCGTGCTGTTAACAGTGCTTGTCTGCGTGGTGCGCTTAAAAGCGATGTGTTTTAAACTTTTCTCCTTTTGGTTTACCTGCATTTTCTAACTCTTTTTCAGAGTGAATACATCTCACTTTTTAAGTAAGGAAAATAATAGAAGCCATTCATTAAAAATGGATAATGCTTATCCATGGATGATATTGAGATTATAGATGGTTTTTATTTTATTCTTTTTTTAATTTTTTAAATTTTTTTTTAAAGATTTTATTTATTTATTTGACAGAGACAGAGACAGCGAGAGCAGGAACACAAGCAGGGGGAGTGGGAGAGGGAGAAGCAGGCTTCCCGCGGAGCAGGGAGCCCGATGCGGGGCTCAATCCCAGGACCCTGGGATCATGACCTGAGCTGAAGGCAGACACTTAACCAACTGAGCCACCCAGGCGCCCCTATTTTATTCTTTATATTAGCTTGAGCTTAATATGAAATTGCTTTCTGTTTACATGTAGGCACTTTTATATTATTCAACCTATTACTTTTAATATTTAAAAAAATTCTACAGGGATTATGCCACTTGTTCACTTAAATTCCTCAAAGGGCTCCTGATGAGGGGATTTAAGGCTGTGGCTCTCATACAAATCTAAAAGGAACACCTGTCCGAGATTTTATTTAACTCTCTAATTAATGAGGCAACCAACCAGCAAGACACTGCAACAGGTTCGATGGAAATTCAAAGGACACACATATACGCACTATGACGAATGTTGAAAAATTTATGAATAGATGCCAAACTGGTCAATATCTGAAGAGCCAAAATCAGGTGTATCTTCAAAGTTCACTTGCGTATCTATATACTAGAATAACTAGTATTACTATCAGTTTCTTACAGCTTTGTATTAGTCAGGTTCTCTAGAAATAGACCCAGCAGGTGTGTTGTGTGGTATGTGCTGGATGGCTGGTTTGTGCAAACACCCCAAATGTCCCTGTGAATCACTATCTCGAGAATATACAGATCCTGTCCTCCCCCTATCTTCCCGTCAAGCGGGAAATGTAGAAAAATGTGTTGTTCAAGGGGCGCCTGGGTGGCTCAGTCGGTTAAGTGTCTGCCTTCAGCTCAGGTTATGACCCCAGGGTCCTGGGGTTGAACCCCGCATGGGGCTCCCTACTCAGCAGGAGTCTGCTTCTCCCTCTCCTTCTGCCTGCCGCTCCCCCTGCTTGTGCTCTCTCTGTCAAATAAATAAATAAAATCATAAAAAAAAAAGAAAAATGCGTTGTTCAGTGTTTGAGGTCAGGTGCTCAGGGGGTGACCAATGTGGAATGACCACCTTTGTAATGACGGTGTCCGGATGGCAGGGCTTGATGTCCTTGGAATGCTGGCCACGCAAGGAAGGGAAAGGTGACAGGTAGTTGCTCGGCTAGTTGCTACATTATAAAAGTTGCATGTGCTTTGTCCTGTTAGCTGCTCCTGAACCCCCTGTATGTAAGCTCCCCCAATAAACCTGTATCTTGATTCCTGTCTCTGGGTCAATTCTTTGGTCTTGTGGGTCCATCACCCACACTGGGCTCAGAGTCTGGGGGGTGCATCTGCATAGTATCTATGTATGTGTATGTATTATGAGAAACTGGCTCATGCAATTTTGGAGGCTGAGGAAGTGCAGATCCAGGAGACCTGGTGCTGTGGTTCTCATCCAAGTCTGAGGCCCTCAGTCCAATGTCCAGGGGCAGGAGAAGATAGATGTCCCAGCTAATAAGCAGAGGGAGAAATTTCACCTTTTTTTTCTATTCAAGCTATCCACTCAGTGGGTGAGATGAGGCCCACTCACAGTGGGGAGGGGTACCTGCTTTACTCAGTGTCCTGATTCCAATGCTAACATCTTACAGCTACGCCTTCACAGACGCATCCAGCAGTAATGTCTAACCAGCTCTCTGGGCACCTCATGGCCCAGTCAAGGTGACACATAGCCTGGACCATCATACATTTAGAGTCTTCAATAGCTCAAAGACAGCTCAGGTCCTGCTACACCAGGTCACCTCATGTGGAGAGCAAAATGGAGTCACTCACGTCAAGCAGTGACTCATGTCAGTGATGTAAGGAGCCAAGGGCGTTGCAGCAAAGACTAGATGTCCCTGAAACCAGCACCGGCCGACCACACCCCAGAACCGACAACTAGCAGAAGCAGAGGAGGTCTGCAGGGCCCAAGACTGATGACATCCCTTTAGAAAGGGAGGATTTTTGCAGCAAACCGTCAGGCTCCTCAGACACTGACCCCTGCATCTCTGACCACGTCAAACAGGCAGCTGCTGCCGGGGCTCCGCCCGACTGATCTCCAAGAGGAACCGAGATCCTTCCCTGATGGAACGTGAGAAGCAGTAAGCGCCGAGCACTGACCGGGGCAGGACTGAGGCCTTACCTCAACCGCGCGCCCACAGACTGACGTCGCATGGGGATCGTTCACTTCCTACGTCCTATTTTGCCTAATGTGTGCTGTGGCCCGTCTCCTGCTTTGCTTTGGGTGACCTGCAAGAAGCCAAGGTCAACACGTGGTGAGATGTCACTGAGTTTGGAATCCTGAACCTGCCTCATCGGCATGTTAACCTTGAGGACTGAATAAAGCCGGTGTTGGGAAAGACACACCTTGGGTGTGCGCCTTCATAGTGTGCTCGAGACACCCCACAATCCTCTTTGCTCATTTCAGAGTTTTTTTTTTTTTTTTTTTACCACTTTTTCTGACATTCCTTTTTATATGTGAAGATAAAAACCCAGTTCTTGACTGTAGTCTTTGGTCTGGACCCTGCCTCTCTTCTGGGCTCAAGGAAGGACCTCCGCACCCCCCAACTTTCACCCCTTTGCATTCAGGCCCCACTACGCTCTCCAACTTCCTCAGGCTTGCGGGCCTCTGGCCACCGGCTGCAGGGACGCCCCTTTCCCTCTGCTCCTGGAGGCGGTCCTCCCCAACTCCACCTTCCTACCCAGTGATCTAACATGCCCACCCCCACCTGAGCTCAAACTCCATTTCCCCAGGGAAACCCCCTCCCAGCCCCTGCACCTTCATCAAAGGCTTTCTTTAGAGCCTTTACCACAATTTGAATTTGAGTGTGAATATGTTTTATGTAAATTTGAACTTTGTGATTTTCAAATAGCATAGGCTAAAAATATTGGTAAATCTGTCTTTATGCTTAAACTTTGAAATAATGCAAACTTCCCAAAGTCCCTCCTCTTTCCTCCCTGCAAAAAAGTCCCTCAGGGACTGCACAGCTTCGGAGGTGTGTTTCCAGTGAGCTGTAAACTGGGTTTCCACTCTGGGTGGCTGTGCCCAGGGTCAGCTGCATGGGCCCCGCATTTGGGTTACTCAGCACTGAGTTTCCTCTGCCTGTATGCATGCTGCCCATATTAATAAACTCTAATTATTCTCTTGTTTTTCTCTTGTTAGTCTGTCTTTCGTCAGTTTAATTTTCAGGGCCCAAGCCACAAAACCAAGGAGGATATAGGAAACATTGCCCCCCCCCACACACTTATTGTTATCATAATTTAAAATTTCTAGAAGCTCTTAACAATATTCTCCAGTAGTGGTGCTGAGGTTAAAACTGTGCTCTGAAGGCCAGTCCTCATGACGCGTGGCACTGACTGAGACTCTAAATATTAGGACTGAACTGAGGAAATTTTAAAAAGTATATCAGGGAAAAAATCAGCTACACTGGCCTTGGGTTTTCATGTTGCAGGGTTTCCGTGTCACAGAGTCGAAGAATGAATCTCGAGGACAATAGGGTGAAGGGAAGTGAAAGTTTATCAAGTGAAGGTGAGAACAGAGAAGAAAAGCTCTCTAGAGTGAAAGGGGTCCTGAGTGGGTTGCCACTGAGGGCTTTTATGGTCGGTCTTTTCTAGAAAACTGACCAGGGAACTTAAATCCTGATGTCATCACTGGTAGATGTCTACTTCTACAAAGTTACTTGGTAATTTTCAGTGGTCAATTTGTAACTATCATGAAAATACCTGTCTATATCATTTAAGACAAACAAGTGGTCTCCTTATGTCCCCTTCTTTCTGGTTTTGTACCCCTCAGCATTTCCACATCTGGGATTTCTGGGAGCCTGGTCACATAGCCCCCTGTGTGAGTCTAGTCAGGGGAATC
>NW_027688227.1:0-363 GCF_054177405.1 Leptonychotes weddellii | reverse complement strand
TTGCAACTTCATCAAAATAAAAAGCTTCTCCACAAAAAAGAAATAATCAACAAAACTAAAAAGCAACCTATGGAATGGGAGATTTTTACAAATGGCATATCTGATAAAGGGTTAGTATCCAAGATATATAAAAAAACTTATAAAACTCAAACCCCCAAAATGAATAATCCAATTTAAAAATGGGCAAAAGAAATGAATAGACATTTTTCCAAATCAACAGCACAAGAAACAATAGGTGTTGACAAGGATGTGGAGAAAAAGGAACCCTTCTTGTACTGTTCTGGGAATGCAAACTGGTGCAGCCACTCTGGAAAACATTATGGAGGTCTCTTGAAAAGTTAAAAATAGAACTACTGGGGGGGC
>NW_027688226.1:0-363 GCF_054177405.1 Leptonychotes weddellii | reverse complement strand
TATAATAAATGTTACATCTGCTAATATAGAGATATGAAAAATTCCAAGGTAGTAATTGAAGTGCTTAAGGAGGTTGAGGAATCTTCCCAGAGGCAGTGACATTTGAGCTGGGTAAGGAATTTTGCTAAGCAAAATAGGAAAGGAAAGGCATTCATAAAAGAAGAGGGAGGAGGAGGAGGAGGAGGGGGAGGAAAAGGAGAAGGTGGAGAACAAGAAAAAGAACAGCCTGATTCAAAACCTGTAGTGGTGAAAATATGGATAGATTGGGAACCAGTGTACCATGAGTGTGGTGTGACTGAGGTGTAGACATCATCAGAAGTGGCAGGAGATACAGCTAGAAAGGTTGCCTCTGAAATGTAAAGG
>NW_027688225.1:0-363 GCF_054177405.1 Leptonychotes weddellii | reverse complement strand
CAGAGCAAGGCCGTGAAGGGCACAGCATGGAGATCTGGGGGAACTAAAATAAAGTTACCATCCAAGAATGTTTCCAAATTTCTTAAAACTTATATGAGGCAACTTATATGAGGAAAGAAATTGAGGAAGACAAAGAAATGGAAAAACGTTCCATGCTCATGGATTGGAAGAACAAATATTGTGAAGATGTCATTGCTACCTAGAGCAATTTACACATTTAATGCAATCTCTATCAAAAGACCATCCACTTTTTTCAAAGAAATGGGACAAATAATCCTAAAATTTGTATGGAACCAGAAAAGACCCCGAATAGCCAGAGGAATGTTGAAAAAGAAAAGCAAAGCTGGTGGCATCACAATTCCG
>NW_027688224.1:0-363 GCF_054177405.1 Leptonychotes weddellii | reverse complement strand
GGTGTATATTAACCACATTTGTTTCCAGCTCACCATTATACAGTCCACCAGTGCTTTTCATAAACAATGACTACTCCAACAGCTTCCTGAATGTTTTTTCCACTTATTTCCATCCCTGTCTAATAACACTTCTGCCCAATATAATAATCAACTTAAAATTTATAACTCTAGGGGCGCCTGGGTGGCTCAGTTGGTTAAGTGACTGCCTTCGGCTCAGGTCATGATCCTGGAGTCCCGGGATCGAGTCCCACGTCGGGCTCCCTGCTCAGCGGGGAGTCTGCCTCTCTCTCTGACCCTCCCCCCTCTCATGCTCTCTATCTCATTCTCTCTCTCAAATAAATAAATAAAATCTTTAAAAAAAAA
>NW_027688223.1:0-363 GCF_054177405.1 Leptonychotes weddellii | reverse complement strand
CAGGTTTGTAATTCCTAATTTACATACTATTAATCTATTGGCCACATTGGGTCCAATGAAAATGCAGCTTTTTGAACTTTCATTTGTATATAGGTGCTTTTAATATTCTGGATTTTCGTCTTCCTTTGTTTTTCTCGGTGGTCCCAATTTCTCTAGTTTTGAGATTACCATGCCTGAACCCGCCAAGTCGGCTCCGGCCCCGAAGAAGGGCTCCAAGAAGGCGGTGACCAAGGCGCAGAAGAAGGACGGCAAGAAGCGCAAGCGCAGCCGCAAGGAGAGCTACTCGGTGTACGTGTACAAGGTGCTGAAGCAGGTGCACCCCGACACGGGCATCTCGTCCAAGGCCATGGGCATCATGAACTC
>NW_027688222.1:0-363 GCF_054177405.1 Leptonychotes weddellii | reverse complement strand
AAAAAAAATAATAATATGGTTGTAATTGTAAGTGAATTATAGAGACCATCAAGATGAAAATTTAAAAAAAAATATGTATGTCTTTTCAACATTCTGCTCCTTTGATAAATATTTTATGCTCCACAATATTGTTTGAAGAATGAGCATAATGTAGTTATGCATCGTACTCTTAGTCAAGGTCTATGTATGCTCCAATGGCATACCGAGCGTTAAATGTAGATTTACACTGTGAAAATCACAGAAGAGATAGCAGAGGAAATACTTTTTCTTTTTTTATTTTTTTAAAGATTTTATTTATTTATTTGAGACAGAGAATGAGATAGAGCATGAGAGGGTCAGAGGGAGAAGCAGACTCCCTGCCGA
>NW_027688221.1:0-363 GCF_054177405.1 Leptonychotes weddellii | reverse complement strand
CTCTTCCAACTGATTCAGTCAGAGTAAATGTCTCAGTGTCCTTCATGTCCCGTCCTGTCTTTTTTTTTTCCAGCTTTTTTTAATTTTTTAAATTTTTTTATTGTTAAGTTAATCCCCATACATTACATCATTAGTTTTAGATGTAGTGTTCCATGATTCATTGCTTGTGCATAACACCCAGTGCTCCATGCAGAATGTGCCCTCTTCAATACCCATCACCAGGCTAACCGATCCTCCCACCCCCTCCCCCCTAGAACCCTCAGTTTGTTTTTCAGAGTCCATCGTCTCTCATGGTTCGTCTACTCCTCCGATTTCCCCCCCTTCATTCTTCCCCTCCTGCTATCTTCTTCTTTTTTTTTTTCT
>NW_027688220.1:0-363 GCF_054177405.1 Leptonychotes weddellii | reverse complement strand
ACAGTAATGATGCAGTGGGAGCATGAAATGTGCTTGTTTAAAGACCATTTCTTCCATTTTATAAAGTGGAAGTGGAAGGCAATGCCCACTCTTTCACTTCACATTCCTCCTAAAGGACTCATGCACTGAAGTCCTTTTCTCATTTTATGGTGGGAAAAGCATAACAAATTTGAAAATTTAGTGTACTTCATCACATTTTCCCCCTACCTTTGAACATAAAATTTGACCCTGTGTTTCTTGATAGATAATCACAGGCCTTTTTCTTCTGCTTTCCTTAGTGCTTTTGATCTTCTATTTTTATTTCATGGCCTAACTCTACTTGTGTGTTTTATTTTAAGCCTTCTCAAATAGATTTTGGAAATA
>NW_027688219.1:0-363 GCF_054177405.1 Leptonychotes weddellii | reverse complement strand
TCCCAGCAAACTGAACCCCAGACCTGCAGTGACATCCTGCTCCTCAGTAGATTTTCTCCTGGCTTCCTCCCCTACCCTGCCTCCCTTCCCTGTCTCCACTTCGTGCTGGGCCCTACTTGCATCTGGATCCTGGTCTTCAGGGATGCTCTGGAGACATGCAGATAAGAGCCCTGCTTAAATCTTAGACTTTCAGCAAGCATTTCTACTTCAGTTGCCTCATCTTAGGGTGGGGATAGTGGCAGGACCTAAAAACCATGGGACATTGTGCCTGCAGCCACTGAGTCACATTCTTAACACAAATACTTCATTTCATATGAGCCAAATACTCTTGTGATCTCCCTTTTATGGATGAGGAAACTAGTA
>NW_027688218.1:0-363 GCF_054177405.1 Leptonychotes weddellii | reverse complement strand
TTTATATATCTCTATCTGAAGCCAGAATAGTTTCATTTGACTCTGTATACTGTCTACAAATAACTGTATTTTTCTGAATTCATACCTTCCTACAAAACAGGACTTTGGGGTGGGGGGTGGCTGAGGTCCTGTCTTGATTCTTCCCTTCTAAGATTCACTGCTAACTGCTGTTATATCCCACTGCCTCTGAAGCAATGCCTAATGTCTCATCTGGGAGGTGACCCTCAAATTTTATAAAACATCTTAGTGCAATGGTTCTCAAACGTTACTATGTATCAGAACAGTTTGGAAGGCTTGATAAGATACAGATTGCTGTGTCTCACCCCCAGAGTTTCTGCTTCAGGAGGTCTGGGTAGGGAAAAA
>NW_027688217.1:0-7032 GCF_054177405.1 Leptonychotes weddellii | reverse complement strand
GGGGGGGGAATCGGAGGCGGAGGTGAACCATGAGAGACTATGGACTCTGAAAAACAAACTGAGGGTTCTAGAGGGGAGGGATGTGGGAAGATGGGTTAGCCTGGTGATGGGTATTAAAGAGGGCATGTTCTGCATGGAGCACTGGGTGTTATATACAAAAAATGAATCATGAACACTCCATCAGAAACTAATGATGTAATGTATGGTGATTAACATAACATAATTAAAAAAAAAAACAAAGACTGTAAGAAAAGACAAAGGTCATTACATAATGATAAAGGGGTCAATCCAAACAAAGGATATTACATCCATACATATTTATGCATCCAGTATAGGAGCACCTACATATATAAAGCAAATATTAACAGACATAAAAGGGAAAATAACAGTAATGCAATATTAGTTGGGGACTTTAATACCCCACTTACAACAATGGATAGATGATCTGGACAGAAAGTCAATAAGGAAACATTAGCCTTAACACATTAGACCAGATGAACATCTGCATATGCATTTGCATAGAGAGAACTTTTTATCTAACAACTGCAGAATACACACAGAACATTCTTTATAAGAGATTATATATTAGGCCATAAAACAAGTCTCAAATTCAAGAAGATTAAAATCTTAATAAGCATCTTTTCTGATGACAATGATATGAAACTAGAAATCAATTACAAAAAGAAAACTTAAACACAAACATGTGGAAACTAAGCAACATGCTACTAAACAACCAGTGTGTCAATGAAGAAATCAAAGAGGAAATAAAAAAATACCTTGAGACAAAAGAAAATGAAAATAGAACTTTCCAAAATCTGCAGGATGCAGGAAAGCAGTTCCAAGAGGAAATTTCCTAGTGATACAAGCCTACTTCAAGAAGCAAGCAAAATCTCAAATAAAAAATCTAACTTTATACCCAAAGAAACTAGAAAAAGAAGAACAAAGAAAGACCAAGTTAGTAGAAGAAAGGAAATAATAAAACTTAGGATGAAAATAAATGAAATGAAAACTAAACAAAAAATAGAGAAAATCAATGAAAATAAGAACTGGTTCTTTGAAAAGATAAACAAAATTGATAAACCTTTAGCCAGACTCATCAAGAAAAAAAAGAAAGAGGGTCAAAATAAATAAGATCAGATTTAAAAAAGTTACAACTGATATCACAGAAATACAAAAGATCATAAGAAGCTACTATAAACAATTATCAGCAACCTAAAACAAAATGATAAATTCCTGGAAACACACAATTTCCCACTAATATATCATGAAAAAATAGAAAATATGAATATACTAATTACAAGTAATAAAATTGAATCAGTAATTTTAAAACTCCCCTAAAACAAAATCCCAGGACCAGATGGCTTCACAGGTGAATTCTACCAAACATTCAATGGAGAATTAGTATATATCCTTCTCAAAGTATTTCAAAAATTTAAAGAGAAAGAAGTGCTTCCAAGTTCATTTTATGAGACTGGCATTACTCTGATACCAAAAGCAGACAAAGGCCCAGGAAGAAGGAAAGAAGAAGGAAGGAAGGAATGAAGGAAGGAAGGAACGAATGAACGAACGAATGAAAGAAGGAAGGAAGGGAGGGAGGAAGAGAAGGAGGAAGGGAGGAAGGGAAGGGAGGGAGGGAGGGAAGGAAGGAAGGAAAAAGAAAAGAAAAGAAAAATAGAAAAGAAAAGAGAATTGAAAAAATTACAGGCCAATATCTCTGATGAACATAGATGCAAAAATCTGGAAAAAAATAGCAAACAAAATTCAACAATACATCAAAAAGATCATACACCACAATCAAGTGGGATTTATTCTGGGGATGCAAAGATGGTTCAATATTTGCAAATCAATCAATGCACCACATTGATGCACCACATCAACAAAACAAAGGATAAAAATCATATGATCATAATAAATGCAGGAAAAAATTTGATTAAATTCAACATCTAATGGAGCTACCCTATGACCCAGCAATTGCACTATTGGGTATTTACCCCAAATATACAGAGGTAGTGAAACAAAGGGGCACCTGACCTCAGTGTTCATAGCAGCAATGTCCACAATAGCCAAACTGTCAAAGGAGCCGAGATGTTCTTCAACAGATGAATGGATAAAGAAGATGTGGTTTATATATACAATGGAATATTACTCAACCATCAGAAAGGATGAATACCTACCCTTTTCAGCCACATGGATGGAACTGGAGGGTATTATGCTAAGTGAAATAAGTCAATCAGAGCAAGACAATTAGCATATGGTTTCACTCATATATGGAATAAAAGAAATAGCACAGAGGATCACAGGGGAAGGGAGGGAAAACTAAATGGGAAGAAATCAGAGAGGAAGACAAACCATGAGAGTCTCTTGACTCTGGGAAACAAACTGAAGGTTGCAAAAGGGGAGGTAGGTGTGAGGGATGGGGTAACTGGGTGATGGGCATTAAGGTGGGCACATGTTGTGATGAGCACTGGGTGCTATATGCAACTGATAAATCACTGAATGCTACATCTGAAGCTAATGATGTACTATGTGTTGGCTAATTGAATTTAAATTTAAAAAATTCAACATCTATTTATGATAAAAAAAAACTTTCAACAAAGTGGGTATAGAAGAAATGTACTTCAACATAATAAAGGCCATATATGACAAACCTACACAACATCATAGTGCTGAAAAGACAAAAGCTTTTCCCCTAAGATAAGAACAAAACAAGGATGCTCACCCTTGCCACTTTTACTTAACATCGTATTAGAAGTCCTAGCCAGAGCAATTACAGAAGAGAAGGAAATAAAATACATCCAAAATGGAAAGGAAGAGGTAAGACTGTCACTATTTGCAGATGACAAGATATTATATAGAAAACCCTCAAGACTCCACCAAAAACTATGAGAACTAATAAATGAATTCAGCAAACTTGCAGGATACAAAATTATCATACAGAAATTGGTTGCATTTTTTTACACTAATAATGAGTTATCAGAAAGAGAAATTAACAAAACAATCCCATATACAATTATATCAAAAAGGAATAAATTTAATCAAGGAGGTGAAACACCTATATTCTGAAAACTAAGACATTGATGAAAGAAATTGAAGAAAATGCAAATAAGTGGAAATATATTCTGTGCTCATGAATTGGAAGGAGTAATATTCTTAAAATGTCCATACTATACAAAGCAATCTACAGATTTAATGCAATCCCCACCAAAATACCAATGGCATTTTTTACAGAACTAGAACAAATAATCCTAAAATTTGTATAGAATCACAAAAGACCCCAAATAACCAAAGTAATCTTGAGAAAGAAGAACAAACCTGGAAATATCATGCTTCCTGATTTTAAACTATACTACAAAGTTATAATAATCAAAACAGTATGGTACTGGCACAAAACCCACACATAGATCAAAGGAGAGCCCAGAAATAAATCCACATGTATATGACCAATTAATCTATGACAAATGAAGGATGAATATACAATGAGGAAAAGATAGCCCCTTCAGCAAATGGTGTTGGGAAAACTAAACAGCTGCATGCAAAAGAATGAAACTGGATTACTATCTTATACCATATGCAAAAATAAATTCAAAATGAATTAAAGACTCAAATGTAAGACCAGAAACCATAACATTCAGAGAAGAAAACATAAGCAGTAAGTTCTGTGACATCAATCTTAACAATATATATATATTTTTTGGACCAGTCTCTCCAAGCAAGGGCAACAGAAGCTAAAATAAACAAATGGGATTACATCAAACTAAAAAGCTTTTGGACAGTAAAAAAAAAAAAAATCAACAAAATGAAAAGGAAACCTACTGAATGAGGGAAGATATCTGCAAATCACACATCTGATAAGGAGTTAATATTCAAAATACATAAAGAACTTATACAACTTATTATCAAAAAACAAACAACTTGATTAGAAAATGGGCAGGGGTGCCTGAGTGGCTCAGCCAGTTAAGTATCCAACTCTTGATTTCAGCTCAGGTCATGATCTCAGTGTGTGAAATTGAGCCCCACATCAGGCTCTGCACTCAGCAGGGAGTCTGCCTAGGATTCCGTCTCTCTCCCTCTCCCTCTGACCCTCCCCCACTGTCTCTCTGTCTCTCTCTGTGTCTCTATTTCTCTCTCTTCTGCTATCATTTTCTAAAAATGGGCAAAAGACCTGAATAGGCTTTTTTCCAAAGAAGACATCCAAACAGCCAACAGGCACAGGAGAAGATGCTTAACATCACTAATCATCGGGGAAATGCAAATCAGAAGTACAATGAGATATCACCTCACACCTTTCAGATTGGCTATTATCAAAAAGACAATAACAGGTGTTTGTGAGGATGTGAATAGGGAACTCTTATACACTGTTGGTGAGAATGTAAATTGGTGCAGCCCCTATGTAAAACAGTATGGAGTTTCTTTAAAAATTTTTAATAGAACTACCATATGATGCAGCAATTCCATTTTGGGGTATTTATCCAAAGAAAACAAAAACATGAATTTGAAGAGATATATGCATCCTTATATTATTGCAGCATTATTTACAATATCCAATATATTGTAGCAACCTAGGTGTAAATCAATAGATGAATGGATAAGGAAGGTATGAATATATATGGAATGAAATACTACTGAGATATATAAAGTAATGAAATTATGTCATTTGCAACAACATGGATCAACTTAGAGGGTATTAGGTTAAGTTAAATAAGTCAGACAGAGAAAGACAAATACCATAGATTTCTCTTATATGTGGAATCTAAAAAGTGAAACAAAAAAACTAAACAGAAACAGACTCATAGATACAGGGAACAAACTGTTGGTTACCAGATGGGGAAGAGATTGAGGGGGCATGTGAAATAGGTGAAGGGAATTAAGTGGTACAAACTTCCAGTTATAAAGTAAATAAGTCATGGGGGTTTAATGTACAGAATAGAGAACATAGTCAATAATATTGTAATAATGTTGATGGAGATTGATGGTAACAAGACTTTTCATGGTAATCATATCATAATGTATAAAAAGGTCAAATAACTATTAGGTACACCTGAAACTAATAGGATATTGTATGTCAAATATACATCAATTAAAAAAAAAAAAGCCAGATTCCTGGGCACTATATTGTCCAAAATTCTGGTTCAGTAATCCTAGATGGACCAAGGAATCTGCATTTTAATGAAGCACTCAACCCATTCATGTGTATATTGCCCTGAGACTAGCAACCACTGGTCTATACATCTAGTCAGTTTACCAAAGAGGCAGCTCTGGCCTGAACTTCTCCTGCCACTGTGCTGTTTGCTGAAGTCCTAACTTACTTGGAGACACAGTCCACACACAGATTTCCTTTCTCTGTCTTATCCCACCTGCCAACTCCACCTATTTTGAATTTCTACTGTTGAGTCTATGACCATTGAATCTTATATTGATCTTATATTATTTTGGTGCTTAGTATTTAAAATATCTTTCCTAAGTCTTCTCATCTTAAAAAAAAAAAGAGAGAGAGAGATAAAAATAGTGCCTATCTTATAAGGTGTTACAGGGCTTGGGACAGAATACATGTTTAATAAATGTTCGCCATTATGTTCTTACTTCTTATCTATCATATATGAGGAAAAATTTATTTCCTACATTGTAATGGAACACTTTCTGGTTATCTAGGTCAGATAAATTATTTCATTCTGTGTAAGATCCAGGAACTTTGGTGATTTCTGCCACATGAAGTATTGCTGAGAACCAGAATGTGAGTTTGCTTATCTTTCAAACTTGACATAAGAGACTGTGGTTCACAAGTCCAAACCCTGACAGTCTTCTAGGCCACCCAGAAAGAGCCCACTAAATATCCAAGCATAGTTCCAATAGCCACTTTATGCATAGTAGCCAAAAACTGGAAAAACAAAACAAAACAAAACACAAATGTCTACCAGCAGAAGAATGGATGAACAAACTTGGTATATTCATATAATGGAATGTGGCACAGAAATAAAAAAAAAAAAGGATAAGCCACTAACAGGTGTTGGCAAGGATGCAGAGAAAGGAGAACCCTCTTACACAGTTGGTGGGAATGCAAACTTGTGCAGTCACTCTGGAAAACAGTATGGAGATTCCCCAAAAAGTTAAAAATAGAGCCACCCTATGACCCAGCAACTGCACTACTAAGTATTTATCCAAAGGATACAAACATAGTAATTTGAAGGGGCACATGAACACTAGTGTTTATAGCAGCAATGTCCACAATAGCCAAACTATGGAAAGAGTCCAGACGTCCATTGACAAATGAATGGATAAAGAAGATGTGGTGTATATATACAATGGAATATTACTCAGCCATCAAAAAGAATTAAATCTTGCCATTTGCAATGATGTGATGGGACTAGAGTATTATGGGTATTAGGCTAAGTGAAATAAGTCAATCAAAGAAAGACAAATATCATGATTTCACTCAAATGTGGAATTTAAGAAACAAAACAGATGAACATGGGGGAAGGGAAGGAAAAATAAAATAAGATGAAAATTGAGAGAGAAGCAAACCATAAGTGATGCTGAACTCTAGGAAACAAACTGAGGGTTGCTGGAAGGGAGGTCGGTGGGGGGAAGGGATAATTGGGTGATAAGCATTAAGGAGGGCACTTGATGTAATGAGTACTGGGTCACTTAATTCTACCTCTGAAATTAAGTTTTAAAAAGGAATAAATGAATGAAAGAAAAAAAAAGATAAGCCATTAACATGTAGCAACAAGGATATATCTCAGACATTAAGCTAAACAAAATAGCCAGACACATAGATATATACTGTACAATTCCATTTATTTAAAGTTCAAAAACTGACAAAATTACTCTCTGGGGATAAAATTCAGGACACTGATTATCTCTAGAGGTTAACAAGAAAGAGGCAAAAAAAGAAGCTTCTATAGTGCTGGAAAGGCTTTGTGTCTTTCTCTGGGTGACACTTTCAGAAATAAAAATTAATTGAGCTGTATGTCTAAGATTAGTGCAGTTTGTACACTTTACCAAATGCACTATACCTTAATTAAAAAAAATTTA
>NW_027688216.1:0-363 GCF_054177405.1 Leptonychotes weddellii | reverse complement strand
ATCCACTTTGAGTTTATCTTTGAGAATGGTGTTAGAGAATGGTAGAGTTTCATTCTTCTGCATGTGGCTGTCCAATTTTCCCAGCACCATTTATTGAAGAGACTGCCTTTTTTCCATTGCATGCTTTTTCCTGCTTTGTCAAAGGTTATTTGACCATAGAGTTGAGGGTCCATACCTCGGTTCTCTATTCTGTTCCATTTGTCTATATGTATGTTTTTGTGCCAGTACCATGCTGTCTTGGTGATCACAGCTTTGTAATATAGCTTGAAATCGGGCAACGTGATGCCCCCAGGTTTGTTTTTCTTTTTCAACATTTCCTTGGTGATTCGGGGTCTTTTCTGATTCCATACAAATTTTAGGATT
>NW_027688215.1:0-363 GCF_054177405.1 Leptonychotes weddellii | reverse complement strand
AAAAAAAAAAAAAACTAATGATGTAATGTATGGTGATTAACATAATAATATAAAAAATCTGAGCAAAGTACCTTAAAGTTTTGTCATGTTCTCTCATTCCCTCTCTTTGCCTTGAGCTCTCAGGAAGTGCCAGCCTCCTCACTGTGACCATACTTTCTTTTTTTTTTCTTTTTTTCTTTTTTTTTTTTAAAGATTTTATTTATTTATTTGAGAGAGAGAGAATGAGAGAGAGCACATGAGAGGGGGGAGGGTCAGAGGGAGAAGCAGACTCCCTGCCGAGCAGGGAGCCCGATGCGGGACTTGATCCAGGGACTCCAGGATCATGACCTGAGCAGAAGGCAGTCGCTTAACCAACTGAGCCAC
>NW_027688214.1:0-363 GCF_054177405.1 Leptonychotes weddellii | reverse complement strand
AAGAATCAGCTTGCCAATTTCTGCTCTGACTTAAATCCTGAAACCAAATGTTTCATATATTTTGTCTAGTTTTTTGTTTGATTATAGTGAGAATAAAACCTTTGTGCCATTCCCAGAATGAAGGTTTTGAGGGTTAAATTTATTTGTCAACTCGGATGGACTGTGGTGCCTGGTTGTTTGGTGTAACATTCATTTAGCTGTTGCTCTGAAGGTATTTTGCAGCTGTGACTACCATCTACAGTCTGTTGACTTTAAGTAAAGGAGATTGCCCTCAATAATGTGGATGGGCCTTATTCAGTTAGTTGAATGCTTTAAAAGCAAAAACTGAAATTTCTTGAAGAAGAAATAAATTGGTTTCATCAA
>NW_027688213.1:0-363 GCF_054177405.1 Leptonychotes weddellii | reverse complement strand
TGTGCTATTCATGTGCTACTGAGCACACACAGTCTTGTCTCTGGCTACCTGATGGCAAAGACCAAAACCATACCCTCTACACACAAAAGGTGATCACATCCTGTGCAGAAATTGGTTTTAATAGCCAGAAAATCTCATTCTACAAGGACCTGACTTTATATCATTCAGTCTTATACACAAAGAATAGAAGCTATTCTAGACAGGTTATGCAGGAATGAATTATTATAGGATACTCACAGCTTAAAAGATCACTGGAAGTACTCAACAAATAAGGTTGAGCTTTCCTAAATGACTCTCAAAGCCACAGGAATAATTGGGTCACCAAAAAAGCTACTGTGTCTCTTACAGTCAGGAAGCCCCTGG
>NW_027688212.1:0-363 GCF_054177405.1 Leptonychotes weddellii | reverse complement strand
GACATCTGGGCTCTTTCCATAGACATCTTGGCTATTGTGGACATTGATGCTATAAACACTGGGGTGCAGGTGCCCCTTCAGATCACTACATTTGTATCTCTGGGGTCAATACCCAGTAGTGCAATTGCTGGGTCATAGGGTAGCTCTATTTTCAACTTTTTGAGGAATCTCCATACTGTTTTCCAGAGTGGCTACACCAGCTTGCATTCCCACCGAGAGTGTAAGAGGGTTCCCCTTTCTCCACATCCTCACCAGCATCTGTCATTTCCTGACTTGTTAATTTTAACCATTCTAAATGGTGTGAGGTGGTCTCTCATTGTGGTCTTGATTTGTATTTCCCTGATGCCGAGTGATGTTGAGGAC
>NW_027688211.1:0-363 GCF_054177405.1 Leptonychotes weddellii | reverse complement strand
CTTACAAGACATATTTATTGATGATGATAATATGGCATAAGTAGAAATTCAGAGAAGAGAGGAGGTAGAAAATAGCCTTTCTTAGAATTGAGATACCCATCAAGCTTTGTGGTGGTAAAAATGTTGCTCAATAATGGGTAGCTTTTATTATTAATACTAGCAATCACTTATAGTTATAAATTGCTACCATTTATTGAGTACACATTATATATCGGGCACTATACTATGTACTTTGCACATGGCACATTATTCAGTCTTTACACATTCCCTACTGGTTGGACATTTTTCCCACTTTATGGATGACAAAACAGAGGCAGAAATAGTAAATGGCTGAACTAGAATTATAACCCTCTTTGTCTTTCA
>NW_027688210.1:0-363 GCF_054177405.1 Leptonychotes weddellii | reverse complement strand
AGAAAGTGGTCGCTTTTCTGTTCAGAGAGTTGTTGCTATTCCTTTCTTTGATCTCCTGTTGGGTTTGTAGGTGTTCAGAATGGTTTGATCCCTATCCAGCTGAATTCCTGAGAGGAGTCGAAATCCAGGTCTCCTACTCCTCCACCATTTTGCTCCACCCCCCTTGTAAGGTTTGTTTTAGTGGCAACCCATTTTTCATGAGAAGAAAAATAAATGACTTGGAAAAGCAAAGGCTGAATTTGGAATGCAAAGTGAGTCTCTGCTAGTTCTCTTTAGGGAAAAATACAAAATAAAAGTTTTCCCATGGAGACAGAGGAAGCTGAAGCTTCCCCTTTGGCGTAATGTTTACAGTCAAATCTGGCC
>NW_027688209.1:0-363 GCF_054177405.1 Leptonychotes weddellii | reverse complement strand
TTTTGATTAGCTTTACCATTTTTTTTCTAGGAAAAACAAGTTTTCCTGGAAGATTTTCTAAGCTCAAAAAAAGGCCTTCTTTGTTTTATCTTTTTTTTTTTTTTAAAGATTTTATTTATTTATTCGACAGAGAAAGACACAGCGAGAGAGGGAACACAAACGGGGAGTGGGAGAGGGAGAAGCAGACTCCCCGCCGAGCTGGGAGCCCGATGCGGGACTCGATCCGGGGACTCCAGGATCATGACCTGAGCTGAAGGCAGTCGCTTAACCAACTGAGCCACCCAGGCGCCCTTCTTTGTTTTATCTTTAAGGCATCCAGATGACAGTGAGAAGCCAACTTATTTTATTTTATTTATTTTATTT
>NW_027688208.1:0-363 GCF_054177405.1 Leptonychotes weddellii | reverse complement strand
CACCCTGGACAACGAGGAGTCTCATTGTCCCACTTGGGCTTTACTGGCCATCTGAAAGAGTTCCACAAAAGCCTTCTACGGTGGCACCTAGGTAGCCTTAGACATTGAATGACTTTTAGCTTGTGCAATTGTAGCAAACATTTAAGAGTGCCCCGTATTCCTTCTTTTTTAAAAGATTTATTTACCCATTTGAGAGAGAGAAAAGGTGGGTGGGTGGGGACTGAGGGGGAGGGAGAGAGAGAATCCCAGGCAGACTGTGATGATCATGGAGCCAGATATGGGGCTCAATCCCATGCCCCATGAGATCACAACCTGAGCTGAAACCAAGAGTCAGACACTTAACAGACTGAACCATCCAGGCAT
>NW_027688207.1:0-363 GCF_054177405.1 Leptonychotes weddellii | reverse complement strand
TCCTCTACTTGTTTCCCATTCCCCTGAAGAAAGAGATGCGGGCTTTGCCTTTTTATAAATCCCGGTTTAATGCTTTGTACATCCTAAGCAGTAAATGCATATTGAAAGAAAAGTGAGTGAAGATGTGTTTGCTTCTGTTAGAAGTCTTGACTGTTCTGTAGACATTTTCGGGGAAGTTTAGGGAATATGTGAATTATCGGATTCTAATGAGTCTGACCTTGTGTTCACAGAAGCTGAGGAATGATGCATGAATCCATTGTGGATTTTTTTCCCTCCTTTTAACATTATTTTTCCTTTGATCTTCAAAGAGCATTGGAGAAAGTCTAAGTTCAGCCTTTTCAAAAGGATCTAGAACAATTGTAC
>NW_027688206.1:0-7033 GCF_054177405.1 Leptonychotes weddellii | reverse complement strand
TGGGTGTTATGCACAAACAATGAATCATGGAACACTTCATCTAAAACTAATGATGTAATGTATGGGGATTAACATAAGAATAAAAAAAAAAAAAAGAGTGCCGTAGCAAGCCATCTGGAGCCAAAGTGGTATGGACCTGGAGTGTTCCAGGGTGCTTTGTTTCTGTGCCACTTTGGCATCAAGGGTGGTGGTGTAGTGATCTCTAAGTAGGGTGTTTTGTGTGTGCTGCCCTGTGGCTGCCTTGGTGGCTTGGCTGGGGCTGGTGTGGGCTAGGGCCCCAGGCCTCACTGAGGTGGCAGGCTGTAGGGAATCTGGACTATTCACTGATATGTGCTTTCTTTTCTTTTCTTTTTTTTTTTTCATGATGGGTCAGTATGGTACCCAGGCTGGGCTATCACAGGTTTGTTTTTTTTTTTAATTTTATTATGTTATGTTAGTCACCATACAATACATCATTAGTTTTTGACGTGGTGATCCACGATCCATTGTTTTTGTATAACACCCAGTGTGATATGTGCTTTCAAGGTAGGTGGGGACCATAGATTATGTTTGCCAGCCCCTCCCACCTGGAGAGTGTTCTAAAAACTCTACATTTTTACTACCCCCAACATATGTTCTGTTTTTTTTTTTTTTTTAAAGATTTTATTTATTCATTCATGAGAGACAGAGAGAGAGAGAGGCAGAGGGAGAAGCAGGCTCCCAAGGAGCAGGGAGCCCAATGTGGGACTCGATCCCAGGACCCTGGGATCATGACCTGAGCCAAAGGCAGATGCTTAACCATCTGAGCCACCCAGGCGCCCTATGTTCTGTTTTTTATGTCCTATTTTACATCTTTTTATTTTGTGTATCCTTTAACTCGTTATTATAGTTAATTTTACTTCTTTTGTCTTTTAGCTTTTGTGTTTGTTCTTTAAGTAGTTAATCCACTACCTTTCCTATATATTTGTATTTACAAGTGAGGTTTTAACTTTTATGTGTTTCCTTATTGCTAGTTAGTGCCTCTTGTGATCATTACTTTGAACTCTTTATCAGGTAGATTACTTACCTTAGTTTCATTAAGGTCTTTTTGTGAGGTTTTGTCTTCTTGTTTCATTTGGGACATATTACTCTGTTTCCTTGTTTGCTTGACTCTCTGTATTTGTTTCTATATCTTAGGTGAAACAGCTATCTCTGCCAATCTTTAAGGAGTGGCATTGGGTAGGAAATAAACCTTTTCATTCAACCTTGCCTTAGCTTGTGGTTGTTTCTCAAACTTTTATGATTGTCTAAGTAGCCTAATTTATTTTTTATGGGTCCCAGTTTTTGAGGGTGTGTCAAGACTATCAGTATTCCACTGGGAGGGATCTCAGACAGTGCCTAGTTTTAGGATAATTATAAGTTAGATCCTCAGGCAGCAGCTTTCAAGGTATGTAAATATATATAGTGTTGTAGGTTTGCAATCATAAACTCTGCTGACTTCCAGACCAGGATATCTGGAGGTGTCCCCTGGGCAACAGTTGCAAAAATTGTGGTTTTGGATATGTATATAAACTTTTTTTATCTGGGAAGTATTAGTGAGCTGTGACAAGGCCAAGGGAGGGTGCTAATATGATGTCTCCTTTCCTTTGTTCCCTGTGGGTATCTCTGTATCCTCCTGATGTATGGCAAACCTGAAGCCTGCCCTCAGGTTGAAACCCCAGAATAATAAAATAGGTCTTTTTCTTTTTTAAAAAAGATTTTATTTATTTATTTTAGAGGGAGAGCATGAGCAGGGGGAGGGGAGGAGGGGGAGGAGAGGGACAAGCAGACTCCATGCTGAGTGTGGAGCCCGATGAGGGCCTTGATCCCATAACCCTGAAATCATGACCCCAGCCCAAAACAAGAGTTAGACACTTAATTGCTTAACCAACTGAGCCACTCAGGCACCTCAGGCCTTTTTCAAATGAATACTAGGTGGTTTTCAGTCTACTGTTTGTATAGTGCCCTAGGGGTGGTAACCTGACAAGGATTAAAATGCAATTCCCCTCTGGCCACCAGAGCCAGGTGCTCAAGGAGTGTCACCTGTGTAGGCTGTGTGTACCCAATGGCTGTGGTGGAGTGGGCCATGGCTGCAGTGCATGGGGGCTGGGTGTTTGGCCAGCTTGGTTGAGGTGGGGTGGGCTGTGGCTGCCGTGTGCAGAAGCAGTGTGCTTGGCCACCTCACAGGCAGCTTAATAAAACTTTTATGATTTATGAATATGTTTTTAAGAAAGACTGGGTGATGGAACAGGATAGACAAGGTTATCTTGAATCACAGAGAAGCTTGGATATCAGGTTTACATTTTAACCATAGAGAGCAAGATTCTGGAGTAAGGGAAGGATGTGCATTTGTGAAATAATGGGTAATCCTACCCAAGGATTTTGGATGACATTAAACCTAACCCCCCACCTCCTTTTTCTGGAGGAAGAAACTGAGCCCCAGGGAGGAGAAATAACTTGCCCAAAGGTTACCCAACCAGTTTATGACATAGCTATGGAGAAAACTGAAGCTTTCTGATTGCTATATCATTGTATTTTCTGCTATATTATGAAAGTGAGAAAGTGACAAAGATACGTGCATTTTTAGCTGTTATATGCTTATTTAAACATGAAAGATGAATTCCTTACTAACAGATGTTCAGGAGTAACTCCTGAAGGCTTTTGGGGTAACAAATGTCTGGTAGTGACTGATGAAAAGCAGTACCACAGGGCACTGGGGTCCTTTGCAACTAGAAGACCTTCTATACTGTGTCCACTGTGGGTGGCCCAGCTGGGGAGATGATTAAATTTAGACATGAGATGGGAGTGATCAAGTACCTCTTACCACCTGTTCAGTGGTTTTCTTTAATTTCCAAATGCTGCATTGACTAGAATCCCTCTGTTTTAATTAATGGATATTCTATTATGTGGCTGTCCAGTGCACTCCAATTCCAAAGGCCATCACTATTCATCACTATTTTGGGTTAGACTAGAGATATTTAGTATTGTTGGAGCTACCATATTGATTGAGAAATCCAGACTGAAAGCATGGGTGACAAGGCAAATGGTCATGCCTAAGTTTCAGACCCATGATTAATGTTTTCTTGGGGAAAGGAAACTGGAACTACTTCTGATGTACTTTGGGGGTTCTGGAGAACATATCTTTTGTGACATACTGTATTACCCTTCTGTCACTGAATTGTTCTGAATCTACAAACTTTACTGCTCAAGAGGCTTAGAGTCAGACTTTTATTTCAAATCATTGTTCTATCATTTACTAGCTGTGTAACTTTAGGCAATTGACCAAATTTATTATTTTCTAAGCTGTGAAATGAGAATAATAGTATTGACATAATATGGTTTTGTAAGGTATTAAATGAGATGATATTTCTAGATGTGTGGTGATTTAAGGTCAGTATGTTAAATTGCCAGTATGACTATAGAGATAGATCAAACTGAAACTGAACAACTTTGTTTCAGTAACCCACATTTTCATAATGGTTAGATTAAGTTTATCCTATTATAGAAAATAGGACCTTGAGGGAAAGAGATGCTGGGTGGGTAAATTTAGACAGAATGTAAGAGATAAGTAATACAAGTCTTAGTCAAAAGGTATTGTCTGGAAAAGGTCAGGTTTGGATATGGTACCATATGGGGGCCTTAGATAGTCAGAAAGTATCATGAAGTCATGTCATGAAGATATACACCAAGAGGAAGATGAGTATAGAAAAGACCTAACAAATTCTATGATGAAAGGCTTTTAAAGTCTAAGATAAGTCATATTTTAGGGAGGCAGAAAAGAGCACTAGACTGGGATTTGTGAGACCTGACAACTAGTCCTGACTCTGTTATTCACTAGTTTTGTGACTATACACAGTCACTTGACATCTCTAGACCATAATCTCTTCATCTGTAAAATGAATGTTAGACTAGACCAGGAGGTGGTAAATATGTTTCACAGCTCAACTTTGGTCTTTTTGTAAACCTGCAAGATAAGAATGGCTTTTAAAGGGCTGTTTTAAAAAAAGACAAATATTTGAGAAAGACCATAGGTGGTCCTTAAAGCCTAAAATATTTGCTATCTAGCTCTTCACAAAATTTGCCAGTCCTCAGAATAAATGACCAGTTAGGTCGTTTTCAATGTTGACAGTCTAGTATTCTAGTCCTTGGTTGATTTATAATTGTTTTAATGGACAGACTATGTTTTATTTCTCTTTCAACTTTCACATTTACACCAAAATGTGTATAATCCATTGAATAATATGCTGTTAGAATTAAAAAGGCCTTTAGAGGTCATTTCATCCAGTCCTTTACTTTCAGATGAAGAAATTGAGGGTCAGAGAAGTTCCTGTGTCACCATCTCATAACTTATTAGTGGCAGAACCAAGACCAAAATCTGGATCTTTTAATTTCTTATCTAGTAATTTTTGTATTACATTCTCATACTTCAATAGTAGTCATTTCATAGACTTAAGACTTTTTCATCCCCTCCCTCTTTTACTCACCAAATCAACTCCTTTAATTTCTGGTGCCACTATGTAAATATTGTTATTATCTCTATAGCTTACAAATATTGCTGTAGGAACATGACAGTAATATGCAGGTATGAACAACTGATGAATATTTAAATGAAATTGATATCACATCAGTTTTATAGTTAGCATTACAATATCTCATAATTTTGGGATAAAGTTTTGAACAGAGTAAGGCTGAAGAAAGCTCATGGACTTTGATGGTTAAAGGTTGCTTTGGTACTATTAATATACTCAAGTGATGTTTATACTGACAAATAACAAGACAGCAAATATACATCATATTGAATTTTACACAGTGACAAAGAGAACAGATTTAGCTCACATGGACTTCTCTGAGATCTGAACACTGTTCTTGTCTCAGAGAAAATAGCCTTGTAGATAAATCAGAGCGGTAACCCTGGAGGGAGCTATTGGGAGTATAGTTAATCAGTCTCATCCAAAGCCACCATTTTCCTAAGCAACCACCACATTTCATTCATATTTTAGCTCTGTTTCTTCTGTGTTAGATGTTAAGTTAATAGCTTCTAGGAGAACTACTGTGAGGCACATGTTCAAATCTCTAGAGATGCCACAAGTGAAATCATGTGGTCTTCACAAAATTTTAAGGTCCTTGAGGGCAGAGACAATGCCTTCTTAATCCTGTATCCCATAGCACATGCTTTCACTTAGCTCTTGTTTGGTATTTGTTGAGTTGAAGTCCATGCAAGTACAGTACAGAAGGCTTCCCCAGAGGGCTTACCTTATTCCCTCCAGCTCTATCTACAGTTTTTTTTTTTAATATTTTATTTGTTTTTTTGACACAGAGAGAGAGAGAGAGAGAGGGCACGTGCACAAACGGGGAGCAACAGGAAGAGGGAAAGGGAGAAGCAGACTCCCTGCTGAGCAGGGAGCCCGATGCAGGGCTCAATCCCAGGACCCTGGGATCATGACCTGAGCCAAAGGCAGACCCTTAACTGACTGAGCCACCCAGGTATCCCTCTATCTACAGTTCTAATTCTCTTGGAAACTCCTTGGATAGCTCTGACTCTCATTGATCCCTCCCCATCTTCATTTCTTGTCTTTTGCTCACATTTTTATGGTTCTCCACAAGAGTTTTTTCTAAAGGCAGAGTCTGCTTAATATTTTTTCTTCTTTTCTAATGCTATTCAATTCAATTTGATTTGAATTAATTTAATATAGCTAAGTATATTCTTGTGTAACACTTGCTATCATTGAAAACTTTTGTATAAGTCTTGCATTCTAGTTTGATTTAAAGTTGATTATTGGTTACCAGTGACCATAAATACAAATGTAAGTTAATAGCATACTTTGAGTTTCCCCAGGATGCATCTAAAATTTAAACTGGATGAGGAGTCAGAAGACCAAGGTTTTAATCTGATGGCCTTAGGCAAATGAGGTGATATTTTAGTGCCTCATCTGTAAAATGAAGGAGTTAGATGAGGTGATCACTCAGGGCTCTTTCCAGTTGCGTCATTTGGTGACTAATTAGTCCCTTTCTAAGAGGTAGGGTAGTATAAGATATCAGTCAATTTGTGGGCTAAATCTGGCCCAAAATGTGTTTTTGTACTGCTTGCAATCAAAGCGTTTTGTTTTTTTTTTTTTACATTTTAAAGGGTTATATAAACAAAACAGGAAGAATATTCAGTAGAGACCTATGTGGTCCACAAAGCCTGAAATGTTTACCATCTGTCCATCTGGCCACATGCAGAAAAAGTTTGCTGACCCCTGGTATAAGGGATGTGACCACAGCCTCTGGTATCAGTTCTGCCCACTTAACAATTCCATCACCTAAAGTATATTTTATCATTTTCTGTGTTTTAGTTTCTTTTTCTACAAAATGAGGATGACAATAACACCTACGAATATGGTTGCTGTCAAGATTAAATGAATTTATGGGGCGCCTGGGTGGCTCAGTCGGTTAAGCGGCTGCCTTCGGCTCAGGTCATGATCCCAGGGTCCTGGGATCGAGCCCCGCATCGGGCTCCCTGCTCAGTGGGGAGCCTGCTTCTCCCTCTCCCTCTGCCTGCCTCTCTGCCTACTTGTTCTATCTCTCTGTCAAATAAATAAATAAAATCTTTAAAAAAAAAAAAAAGATTAAATGAATTTATATTAAGAATTTTAGAAAGGTTCCTGCCACAGAATTCTTATTCAATAAATGTACGGTGTTGACATTATTCCATTATTTCCTTGTAAGAGGTAATCAGCCAGTTGAAGAGGAGGAGTTTATGGAGGGCAAGTAAGAGGACATTGAACCATGATATTTTAGAACTGGAATGGAACTCAAACACCATCTAATCAGCTCATTTTTTTTTTTTTTTTTACATACAATTTTTTTTTATTCTTATGTTAATCCCCATACATTACATCATTAGTTCTAGATGAAGTGTTCCATGATTCATTGTTCGTGCACAACACCCAGTGCTCCATGCAGAACGTGCCCTCCTCAATACCCACCACCAGGCCAACCCATCCTCCCACCCCCCTCCCCTCTAGAACCCTCAGTTTGTTTTTCAGAGTCCATC
>NW_027688205.1:0-14624 GCF_054177405.1 Leptonychotes weddellii | reverse complement strand
TATATGTTAAAAAAAAAAAAGAAGAAGAAGAAGAAGATAGTAAGAAGAGAAAAATGAAGGGGGTTGGAATCAGAGCGGGAGACGAACCATGAGAGACTATGGACTCTGAGAAACAAACTGAGGGCTCTAGAGGGGAGGGGGGTGGGGGGATGGGTTAGCCTGGTGATCGGTATTAAAGAGGGCACATGTTGAATGGAGCACTGGGTGTTATACGCAAACAATGAATCATGGAACACTATATCGAAAACTAATGATGTATGGTGATTAACATAACATAATAAAATTAAATTAAAAAAAAAAGAATAAATACTAAAGAGTAAAAGTAACCAGAGAAAAGGGATAAAGGAATCCCTTTGGGCCAGAAAAATGTACAGATATATGGTTTTAGATGCCAGGAAGGGCTAATTGGGGAGGTAGTCTATAAGCAGAGACCTCTAAGGGGTAAAGTAGAGAGGCATGGGCACATCTGGTGGACCAGCATTCCAAACACAAGAAACAACACATGTAAATGCCCTAAGGTGGGACCATGCCCAGGGTGTTCAGGAGATGACAAAAAGAATATTAGAAAGGAATCACAGGGATATTATGGGTTATGTAGCAGAAAAACAAATGAACAGTATATTCTTTTCTCTAAATTTACAAGTCCTTATGTGGAAGATTCTTGAGGTGGTTCTATGTAAAATCCTCAAGAACAACAGAGACGAATGAGTCTTCATTATGACTTGTGCTTATTTCCAGCATCTTATTTGTGAGTATTGGGAGAGGCAGTCCCCGATGGACCTTCAGCGTCCCTGAACCTCCTTGCTGAGTGTGCTGAACTTTAAGGCTTATCTGTCTTCTGATACTGAACAATTTCTAAAGCTAGTCACATGGGCAACTAAATCAAGAAAAGCACATGGCGATAACTGTGTAATTGTTTACTCCACAAGGGGGTACTTGCTGTTTGGCACAAAGTTGGCTCTTTGCTCTAAAGGTACTGCTCCCTAGGCCATGGGATTCTCGGCTATAGCACAATCCCCTGCTTGCTCAGCATCCATGTAGACCCATGACATCACCCCATGAGACCAGGGACAGGGACCAGCATCACTATGCTTACACTCATGCTATTTGCTGTGCTGTGAGTGATAAACTATCTGGAGTCTCATATTCTCACTTTCTACTTTTGACCCCTATGCGGTGGTGCCAGTCTGACTCCCTGCCATCCTCCATGACAGGGTTTCTCAACATTGGCATTTTGGACATCATTCTTTGTCAGACGGGACTCTTCTGTGCATTGCACAATGTTTAGTACACCAGCCTCTCTGTACTAGATGCCAGTATCATCTCCCTCCCCAGTTGTGACAACCAATAATGATTCCGGAAATTACCAAATGTCCTGTGGAAGACAAAATTACCCTTGCTCTATGAGATTGAAGTTCTACCTTTATTTTTATTTTTTAAAATATTTTATTTATTTATCTGAGAGAGAGAGAGAGAGAACACGAGCCGCCGGGGGTGGGGGAGGAGGCAGAAGGAGAGGGAGAAGCACACTCCGTACTGAGCTAGGAGCCAGATACAGGCCAATCCCAGGACCCTGAGATCATGACCCAAGCGGTAGGCAGACCCTTAACCAACCGACTGAGGCACCCAGGTGCCCCGAAGTTCTACCTTTAAAGTAAGTGATATTCCTCAAACTCTTTTTAGTTCATTTTAATTTTCTAAATATGAATTTTCTTATCATCAAATAAAGAGTTCTTTGTAATTTTTTTTTGGCAAAATTGAATAAGAATAGTAAATTAGGTATCTATAGTTTGTAGTAAATACAAACTACCATGCTTTTTTCAAATATGCAGTCTCAAAGTGGATTAAATTTCATTGAAATTCCATATATCTAAAATACTTTAAAAAGAGAAACGTTAAATGTTCCATACTAATTATTGTGATAAATATTTGGAAGTGTTTGTCTCAGAATGATATATTTTTCATGTATATCTCTGGATATCTTTTTTTTTTTTTTTAAGATTTTATTTATTTATTTGACAGAGAGAGAGACAGCGAGAGCAGGGACACAAGCAGGCGGAGTGGGAGAGGGAGAAGCAGGCCTCCCGCTGAGCAGGGAGCCCGATGTGGGACTCGATCCCAGGACCCTGGGATCATGACCAGAGCCGTAGGCAGACGCTTAACGACTGAGCCACCCAGGCGCCCCTCTCTGGATATCTTTTTTTTTTAATCTCTAAAAAGGGTATTTTTTTAACCTGAAATAATAGTAAGCTAAATTTTACAATTTTAAATTCCTCCTTTGGGGACAAATTACAAATACCTCAAATGGCTAAAACATTAAAGTAACTGTTTCTGATTCGAAATGTGTACATTCTTCTTTGATGTACAATCAAGGTTTATGAAAGCTCATTGTAGTAACAGAGATAAAAGTGCTAATTCTGATGCCAGGAATACACTGCTATCCTTAGGAGGCAGATGTGTATGAACCAAAGAAGAAAACAGATGTGTATTAATATATTTCATATAGTTATCAGACTGTCTCCACACATTAAATATGCTAATATCACTACAATATATTCATGCAAGTTATCTAAATATTGCACATTACACTAGATGACAGCCAATTTGTTGTTTTATATCTGAAAAACTCAGAGTCAAAATGTATATTTTGATGAGAACTTTGGTTCTTTCCAATTGCATAGGAATAGTGAGGAAAAATAAAAGTTAATAGATACAGAGAAAATAGTTGGTAGGTGTTTAAGGAAGGTCTGAAGTAGTCATCATTCCTTTTTCTTTCTTTCTTTCTTTCTTTCTTTCTTTCTTTCTTTCTTTCTTTCTTTCTTTCTTTTTCTTTTTTTTTTGTGAGGGGGCAGAGAAGCAAAAGGCATAAGGGCACATAATGTAGTTTTCTAGTCTAGTTGTAAGTCTAGAATAAACCTGGTCTCTGATAAAGAGATACCACATGCTAGTTTGCCACTGCAAATCTGGAAATAAATGTAACTTCTGTTAAATGATTTTGTTAAAATATTTTGAAGAGTTTAGGGTTATATTTTTCCTTCTCTTAGTCATATATGAAACCTGTGTTTTCAAGTTATTTTCCAGTATATTGTTTCCAAGACCTTGTCTTGGTCACTGGTGTATCTCCAGGACTTAGAGCATCACCTATCTATAACATGATCTCAATAAATATTGGTTGTCTGGGAGAATATATAAATGAATAGCTCACCATCACCTCATGAATAGTTTCAGTTTTTCTTCCAATGATATGCAATTCCTTCATAATTATCTGTCACTAACCTCTGTTATCAGCCCTATGATCCGAGCACCTGTTCCATATTACACTACTTTTAGCTACTTGATGTGCTGTTTGATTCAGCAGTTTAACTTTAAATTTTTTAAGGGTAATTATGAGATAAAATTGATGTTTTCCTTTTAACTGTATAATCCTTGAAGTAGTCCTAATGTGAAATACTATATAGGACTTGCCAAAGTAATTATGTGTAGGTTAAGAAATTGGTCCCAAAGCTATTTTTTTTAATAACCGATTAAGTCATAACTGAAAGTAGATGTTTATTAAGATATAAGAAGCAAAGATTGTAGCACAGCTAGCCCACAGTAAGACATACCTTTAGTTAGAAAAAAAATCCCTCATGTAATTAAAAGGAAGAAATTCAATGGTATAAGATTTGAGGGAAGGGTTTAGCAGGCAAAGAACAAACTAAACTAGAACAACATCCATCTAAGAGGTAAGATGAACATTTAGGGCTTTTTTTTTTTTTTTTTTTTGCTATCTATACTTGAAGAAACCAACTTATATTAGTATGAACAAAAGTTGCAGTAGCTGTATTGAAACTCTTCTTCTCTCTCTTTTATTTTAACATGCTTACCCATATTCTTTATTTTGTAATAGTTGCTTTCTTTTAAAATAGAAGATTTTGGTCCAATGCCAGCAAGACACCTAGATGAGCGTGTGGGGACAGCACTGAAACCAGAGGGTGCTGCAATTTGGACCACATCCAGACATTCTTGGTCCCATGCTGGGAAACGCAGTACTGGGCTTCTGCTGTGCAAGAAGAGAGGCAGGGAAACACCTCTCTCAGAGGGACTGTCTGTCCCTTGTGCTGTGGGAAGACAGTGGGCATGAAAACTCCTCTCTGCCAAGCAGCAGAAATGTGCCTTTCCTTTTTGCACAAGGAGAAACTGCCCCTGGTTTTTATGGAAATAGTAGACACTTAAAGATGTCTCAGACAGTGAGGCACATTCAAACAGTTTTTAAAATGATATTTTGTATGTCAAATGTAACATTTAAAGTTTTATTTATTTATTTGAGAGAGAGAGAAAAAGAGAGAGAGTTGGGATGGGGAGGAGCAGAGGGAGAGGGACTGAGCACAGAGCCTGATACGGGGTTCGATCCCACGAACCTGAGATCATAACCTGAGCTGAAACCGAGAGTCAGATGCTTAAACAACTGAGCCACCCAAGCACCCCTATAACATTAACTTTTTAAACAATAAAATTGTTTTGCCAAAGAAAGGAAGATATGACTGCATTTCATGTTTTACATATTCTAAAATGACAGTCAGATGTGAGTAAAATAATTCACATGGCCCTTCTTAAAGGTATCACTATAAACATTTTATTAATCTTTCTTAAAAAATTGATATAGTAACATATAATCATCCTGCCTGCAAAAAATATTTTCAACTCTGCTTACTTTTCAGTTTGTCTTAGGGTTTGTTCATATAACTATATAGCTTTACCTCATGCATTTTAACTGCTACTTAGTATCATTCATAGCAAAAATGCATCATACCTCTTTTGATGGACATTTATGCTATTTCCAATTTTTTGTTATTACAATAATGTTATTACAAATTTAAACATGTGTACACATCAATTGGATAGATAACCAATAATGGAATTGTTGGGCTGAGTATTAAATACAATTTAATTTTGATAGATATTACCAAATAATACTTTAAAACCATTGTAACAATTTACATCTCCCCAGTAGTGTGGAAAATATATTATTTTCTTATTACCTAATACTATCTATTACCAATTTTTAAAAATTTTTAATCTGATAAAGGTGGAAAAGTCCTATTTTATTGTGTTAATTTAGATTTTCATGATTAGTATAATGCTGAGCATCTCTCTATGTGCTTAATTAGGAAATTTGTATTTTTTTATGAATTACCTTGACAAATATTCTTTAATTTTTTTCTGACATTGTCTTTATTCTGTAAAATAATCATTCTTTTCTGTTATATATGTTGTCAAGACTTTTGCGTAGTTTATTTTCTCCTTGCTTATAAACCTCTTGTCATTAAATATATATATATATACACACACATATATATACATATAAAAATATATATATATATAATTTATTTAATAGCCTCTGGGTTTTATGTCTTAAGAAAAATGTTCCATATTCCATACCATAAAAAAACACATATTCCTAAATTTTATATTTTTTGTGCTCTTTAAGCTTTATTTTTGTACGCTTTTGAGGTGGATTCTTTTTTTTTTTTTTTTTTTTTGGTTCACTTAAACAAATAGACACGTCTCAACCCATTCTTTTTGTGTGTTTTTTAGGGGCACAATTAATGCCAGGGGGGATGGATTGAACTGAACCCATTATTTTTAATTCACTTAATTATTAAATTGCTTTAAAGATAGCCTTAAGGCCTTCTTTTTAAAAATCTTTTTTAGTCTCGGGGCACCTGGGTGACTCAGTCGTTAAGCGTCTGCCTTCGGCTCAGGTCATGATCCCAGGGTTCTGGGATCGAGCCCCACATCCGGCTCCCTGCTCGGCGGGAAGCCTGCTTCTTCCTCTCTGGCTCCCCCTGCTTGTGTTCCCTCTCTTGCTGTCTCTCTCTCTGTCAAAAAATAAATTAAAATCTTTAAAAATAAATAAATAAATAAAATCTTTTTTAGTCTTTATTAAGATCATAGGGTTCTCCCTTTCACCTCTGATATTTGAAGTTTATACTTGTGATGTTTTAGGCTATGGTTTCTTGCTCTCTGGTCGATATGATCCAATATGTACTCTAGCTAGAAAATTCTCATTATTTCTGATGACTCATGGTATACTTTTTTCAATTTCTCAGTGCTGTTATCAATATATTTTGTTAATATTTTCCACTAATTTTTATTAATATAGAGGGCAAAGTCTGGCTTAATTGTCTGCTTGGTCTTATATATAGTCCTTTGATTCATTTGTAATCTGACAGATGCATTAAACTAGAATGCAGATTCTTTGAGAACAACAATCTTAAAATTTTAGATGAACACCTCACCTACTATCTGGCAGATCTTTGGTAATTAAATAATGTTTTATATAGATAAATAAATAGAAATCTTAGCAATAAATAACGGTCAGATTTTCAGATAGGCTTCCTGTACCATCTCTTTAATAACAGATTTTTTTCTGATAACATAAAGCATTAAGCTATTTTTCTTCTTGCAAAGTGAAAACTCCTATCATGACATTTATTTATTTATTTATTTATTTATTTATTTATTTATTGGTTAAAAGATGCAATATGAGCTTATTAAAAATAGAAAACACAAATCTTTTTGCATCAAGTGAAATTTTTTTATGTGTAAACTGTGGATGTTTAAAAGCATCACAAGAGATTCAGTGTATTCATAAGTAGTACTCGGTATTTTTAAGAATTGCTTCTAACGCTAAGGTGAAGGGAGATAAAGCAGTTTTTAAAAATATTTCAATCTTAGGGGGCGCCTGGGTGGCTCAGTCAGTTAAGCGGCTGCCTTCGGCTCAGGTCATGATCCTGAGGTCCTGGGATCGAGCCCCGCGTCCGGCTCCCTGCTCAGCGGAGAGCCTGCTTCTCCCTCTCCCTCTGCCTGCCACTCTGCGTACTTGTGCTCTCTCTCTCTCTCTCTGTCAAATGAATAAATAAAATCTTTAAAAATATTTCAATCTTGGGGCGCCTGGGTGGCTCAGTTGGTTGAGCGACTGCCTTCGGCTCAGGTCATGATCCTGGAGTCCCGGGATCGAGTCCCGCATCGGGCTCCCTGCTCGGCAGGGAGTCTGCTTCTCCCCCCTCTCATGTGCTTGCTCTCTCTCATTCTCTCTCTCTCAAATAAATAAATAAAATCTTTAAAAAAAAATATCTATTAAAAAAATATTTCAATCTTGTTCTTTAAATTCCCATTTGCATTAATGAATTATAGACATATAGCATTGGGCTTTATTTAGGATGCAGAAAGCTGCAAAAGAATATCGAAACACATAACAATAAGAGAAAGTCCAATAATCTACAATATCATAACTTTTCTTGAGTTCAAATGAAAGCTGAGATCCCAAGGCAACAAGATGAAATATCCAAATGTGACAGGCCTCTTCCAGGCATGAAGTGTTTTACCATTGGCAGAACAAAAGAGGAAAAGGAAACTGCCATAAAAATAGACATTTAAGAAAGATAAAATGGTAAAGAATTCTTTTTTTTTTTAAGATTTTATTTATTTATTTGAAAGAGAGAATGAGAGACAGAGAGCACGAGAGGGAAGAGGGCAGAGGGAGAAGCAGACCCCCTGCTGAGCAGGGAGCCCGATGCGGGACTCGATCCCGGGACTCCAGGATGATGACCTGAGCCGAAGGCAGTCACTCAACCAACTGAGCCACCCAGGTGCCCAATGGTAAAGAATTCTTAAAACTAAGTTTGCTTTAATCGAAAATTTAGAATTCTTGAGACAAACCAGCACAAGAGATTTCTTTTGCTGAGTTCACAAGAGAAATATTGAAGGCATAGCAGGAAACCTGAGAGAGATCCCTGTGTGTCCCCAGTCTCTTCTCACATACAAAGGAAATCCCTTAAACCACTGGGGATGGAGAAGGAGACTTTCCCACTCTTAAAAGCAAGACAAAGATCCACTGACTGTGAGGAGGGTATAGAAACAAAAAATCACCTGCCACAGGAAAAGGTGCAGGAAACCTTCCCTTCCTCAAAGGTAAAGCGATCTGTAAAGATTAGCTACCCTTGAGGGAAGGATAGAAGCCAGAGCCATGTGACCCTGAGGGAGGGGTAGGAAAACCCTTGGTCCTACCACAAGTTTGTTAATTCAGAACAAGCAACACTAGTCTTGGAGAAGAGTAAGAAACTCTACTGCCACTGGTCCAATCAAAGGTACACTGATGCTGAGGGAACAGGAGAAGCAAAGCTGTTCATCCCGGGAGGAAGCAGAGTAAAGCTGCCTGAACCCATAATCTTGGGTTCATACAAAAACGAACAGCAACAGCAACAAAACAAAACAAAACAAAACAACAAACAAAAAACACGGATATTTGCTACTACCCTGGGGCCTGCAGCAGCAGATCATTTACAGGCCAGGACTTCCCACAGAACATGGAAGACACTGGCTGTCAAGGGAGAAGAGGCACAGAAAGACCCACCTCAAAACCCCGGACACGACACAGGACCTGAGACCAAGTCTGAACCAAGAAAATGGAGAGCCCCTCTTCTACCCAAGAGAAGCTTCTCACTTAGTAACAGCACAATAATCTTACTGAGGGAAGGGTAAGAGTGTAGAGAGAGATCTCTCAGTAAGGCAGCTATTAATGGACTGTTGAAAGCTGAGGAATGAGCAAGCATACCCAAGTCTCCTCATCAAGCACAAGGTAGTATCAGCCCATCACTGGAGGGATCTGAAAGATTTGGTTTACCAAAGGTAACTATAATAAGAACAAAATCTAAATCCAATCCAATTACTGAATAGAGTGACCAAACTCTCCACACTAATAACTGACAGAAGAGATATGCTTCGTCTCCAGGCATAAATTTTACTAATTTGAATCTCTAAGGTGTTTTTTTTTAAAATTCACTGTTTGACATTTAATAAATAATTATGAGAGATACAAAAAACAAAAAAGGACAGACAACTCATTGAGATAAACTGGTCAACAGAAGAGGTGCAGCTGTCAATAAAATCAGACCCTAAGATGACCTTGATGTAGAAACCTTCAAATTAAAACAATGAGTTATCAATATACACCTATTAGAATGGCTCAAATGAAAAAGACTGAAAATACTGTGTGCATTGACGAGAAGGCAGAACAACTGGAACTCTCATACTTGGATGTTGGGAAAGTAAAATGATCCAGCCACTTTGAAAAACAGTTTGGACACACTGAAGTTTGGCATTTTTGGTTTAGCATTTTCTTGTAAAGTAATACATAATCTTACCATATTGCCAGGCAATCCACTTTTAGAAATGAAACACATGTCTACACAATGTATCGTATACAAGTGTTTATAATAGCTTTCGTCATAACTGACTAAACTTGAAACAACCCAAATGAACATCAACTGGTAAAGAATAAAAAACTTGTGGAACATCCATACATAACCCAACATAAAAAAGAATGAATAGATACATTCAACAACATGGAGGAATCTCAAAAGCATTATCTAAGTGAAGCAATCCAAACTCAAAAGCTATTCACTATATAATGAAACTCTTCTGACATTTCAGAAAAGGTAAAAAGAAATAAAGAAAAATTAGACCAGAGTAGAAATTAGACTAGTAGCTGTTAGGAACATGAGGGAACTTTCTGGGGACATGGAAATATTCTAATTTGATTGTGGTATTGATTGTTCATCTGGATACATTGAACTATTTCCTTAAAAAAAAGGTGAATTTTACTACATGTAAATTATGTTACAATAAACCTGATTTTTAAAAATAAAATTATAAAAACAGCTAGAGATTATCAGAAGAAAAATACAGGTATTCAAAATAAAATTTGTAGCCATTTTTAGATAGAATAAAAGAATACCAGTTGATACAGCCAGTGTGGTCAGAAAAAAGAAAGAAGGAAAGAAAAAAGAAAGAAAGAAAGAAAGAAAGAAAGAAAGAAAGAAAGAAAGAAAGAAAGAAAGAAAGAAAAGAAAAGAAAGAAAGAAAAGAAAAGAAAGAAAAAAAAGAAATCCATTACTTAACGATTTTTGTTTATATGATACCAAATAACTAATATGATTGACATTTAATCCAATATTTTTGACTCTAAATATAGTTAAATATACGTGGCAAAGCTTATCGTCAAATCAATCTGTGGTAGAGAGGTTATAGAATGCATACACATATGGCTAGGTGCACTAGTTTGCTTCTGCTAGAGCCCACTCCCCATAACCCAACTTGTTCAACTCACAATTCATGACCGTGGTATCCAAAAGTAACATAACGTTCTCTGGGGCATAAGGTAGAACAGTATAGGCAATGGGAATTAATTAATAGCAACAGTTCTATGACTTGTGATGCACAGTGAATAAGCAATTTTTTTCATTTATTTGAGAGCCAATGCTAGTCTGCGACGGAAAATAATTTTAATTTGTATGTATTTTGTGATTCTGGAGAATCTGGACAGAAAATTAACTCAGATGATAAAACTCACTGACTAGAAATATAACATTTTAGGAAATATGCCACATCTAGTATTCCATCCACTTAAAAATATAAATGATAGGCAAAGTTTGAGTTGTTACAATCGGAGGAAAAGATGAGAAGGTGAAGAGGTGCTCTTTCACCTCATGGCTAGGGATGGCGCTGTCATGTAACCTCTTGAGAGCTTTAGTGTGTGATTTTATTATTATTTTTAAACACTTTTTTAGTTTGAAAAGACTCAATTCTAAGCCTTGCAAAATCCTTCTTTTAAAGTGTTTAAGATAAAAATTAAGAATCTAGGTGATATTAAAATTAGATTAAAAAAAGGAACTAGGAGATAAAGGAGAGTGAAAATGCTATTTGTTACCACCTGTATGTTTAAATGAATTTTCAAAAATAGTCTTACAGGTGTTTTTCTTTCCAGGTGTCATTTGGACCACTGCCTAATGACTATTAGAACATTGGCAACTTGGTTGCAGAATTAGAAGCAACAGTAACTCACTGTGACATTTGTAATGGGATGTTAAAATTAAAGCTTGGATTATGAGTCAAAAGGATGAAAAAAAATATCAAAATGAGTGTGAGAAAAAAAAAGTTCTCATATTTTACAATGAACTAGATCAGATTTGTTTCTACAGCTCTTGGATGCCTCAACAGGGTCATTGGTATAAAGGGAAGAGAAGGTAAAGAGAAGTGAACTTCAGAGATGTTGCTGTTCTCTAAGTCTCTAGTCCCTGCCCTTCAATCTCCCAAGGTAAGAGGAAAGAGACATTGGAGAAATGCCCTTCACCTCAACTCTAGTGATAGAGCTTCTACAGGACTTCTGAGAGATCTTTGAACTGAGCTCTCAACAGCTGGTTTTCCCAAATGCACATAACTAATGCCTAAAAATGTCTCACATCTGAAAAAGCTAAGATGAACTCTGGTGGCAAAGTAGTAGTGGATGATTTGCACTATATCTGTACTCCCAGAATTTATTAGGGCAGAAGGTTTGCAAATTATTCTGTAGACCACACAGAAGAGAATGCTGGCATAGGAATGTCTTTGGTCAAGTACAAAGTTGCCCAGCAGGGTATAAGGACTCAAACAATAACAGGATGGGCACGAACCGGATATTCAGGGAAGCAAAGTCACAAGCATAGAGTTTCATACACTTTGGCCAAGGGAAATGAAATTAGTGAGATCCAACAGAAAACCCCCAAAAAGCTTACACACGCACACACACAGACATAGAGACACACACATACCCAAATCCCTCAAGAGAGTAAATTTTAAAGATCCATCATGTTCAGAGAGAGGCCAGTATTACAATGGGACTAGTTCAAATAAGACCCTTCCTATCTCCTTATCACTCCTAACCACTCATACCCCTAATCAGTTCCCGCCAATGTTGAGAAGTGAGCACTGGTAACTGACTAGCAAGCTGGGAGGGGTGGCAGGGAAAATAAATGCAAGGCAGAGAAAAACGAGGAACCAAATATGTCTTCCTTTCCTTTTCCAGGCTTCTAGCCAGAAGACAACACAAATGATAAGCAGGGAAGATTTGATGATATATTGAATTTAGAATTGTGAAATACATGTACACATAGTGGAATGGATTAGGCATTCTAATTACCAAACTGATGCTGTGTTTCTGATTTAAAGTGACTAAGAAGTCTGTCAGTTGCCTAGTTGGGAGCAGAAAGGATTGGGATTTGATCAAGTTTGCTGTCAAAATTTTGCTGGTAAGAGAGTTTACAAAATAAATTTTCAAAGCCAAATGGGAGACAAAAAATAAAGTTACACTTTAGATAGGTCAGAGTCACATTTTTGATGTATTTGTTACACATACGATGATTTACCACTCCCCTAAGTCCACTCAAAATGGCAAGTTTCGTGGGAAGGTGCTCAACTTGCATTGTGGATATTACCTGGTCCCGCAATTTGAACTAGCATTTCCTACTCTAGGACCCCCACCGTCATGTCAGCCAAGAATAATTTATCAAACTTGTTTTTTAATCAGAAATTGGTATTAACCTAAGCAATAGTACAATTATAGTCAATGTTTACAATAGTAGTCCCGGGTTAATAAAGGATTCCCAAGTGATTTCTTAAGTCACAAATAAAAATCACATACTACTAAGAATAATTAAGCAACTGGGTGGAATGCATTTCTTTTAATTTATACTGAAAACTGGCAATTTATTTAAAATGTGCAAAAAATTATACTAATCAGAATATCTATTAATATAATAGTTATATTTGTAATAATACTCTAATGGTACTTTGAAGATTACCAAGTATTTTCACATTTTTTCTTTTGACTTTACCAGCAATTTAGCATTTATAAGAAAATAGACTTTTTGTAGAAGCTTCTAGAGCTATTCTCAGCTAATGTGTATATCCATGTATTTGTAGTATGTTGTATGCATACCTATGTAGTACAAATAGCATGTATTATGTCTGGTATATATGCTTATGTTGTGTGGAAACAAATAAGGGGAAATATATCTTCTCTATGCTTCCCCAGATTCATTAGCCACATGACCAATTCTATTTTTTTTATGACACTGTATTTTAGAATCCAGATTTCAAGCTTCTTCTATTCATGTCAACTCTTCAGACAAAACGATATATATTGGCTTAGGTTTTTTTTTTTTTTTCAAATATCTCATATACTTCATGAGAAACATAAAAAAAATATGAGAAATATATACTAGCAAATTAACAATGGAACTGAACCCATATTTGAGGATTCAAATCTCCAATGAATTCTGGAAAAAATATCTTATTGATAGTCAATGGGAGTCAGTACGTGCAAACAGGCTATAAACTTGCTACTCAGTAGGACAATAACAATTAGATTCTCAAGAATTACAAATGCTCACAAATCACTTCTTAAAAGTTTTAATTAGGAAATGTCTCATGACTGATAAATGTATTCATTATTTTCTTTAATTATTAGCCAGAGTCTACACCTCTCAGAATCTCAGAGCTTTTCCTTTAAGAGTTAATGTCAGAAAAATGAGATTGATATGTACCTGTAATCTAATAGCAGAGAGTAAAAGGTTGTTCTCAATTTTGAAATGTTTTGCAAGGCATACTCACTACTCAAAGTTCATGAGAACTTTCTAACATAATTCATTACTGATAGCTCAACATGTTTGTTTCATCACTGTAAAACTGGCTCTTTATAACTAGAAATTACTAGAGAGTTAATAATGCTGAAGTTCACTGACATCCAAGAACAAAGGGTGAGATTTTTCCCCTAAGGTCAAGAACAAGACAAGGATATTCACTCTCACTACTTTTATTCAACATAGTACTGAAAGTTCTAGCCACAGCAATCAGACAACAAAAAGAAATAAAAGGAATCCATGGGCACGTGGTGGCTCAGTCAGTTAAGCATCTGCCTTCAACTCAGGTCATGATCCCAGGGTCCTGGAATCAAGCCCCACATCAGGCTCCCCACTCAGAGAGGAGCCTGCTTCTCCCTCTCCCTCTGTCACTTCCCTGCTTGTGCTCTTTCACTGTCACTCTCTCTTAAATAAATAAATAATAAATAAATAAATAAATAAATAAATAAATAAATAAAATCTTAAAAAAAATAAGAAATAGAAGTCATCTAAGTCGGCAAGGAAGAAGTAAAACTTTCATTATTTACAGATGATGTGATACTATATATAGAAAACCCTGAAGACTCCACAAAAAAACTACCAGAACTGATACATGAATTCAGTAAAGTTGCAGTATACAAAATGAATGTACAGAAATCCACTGCATTTCTATACACTAATAATGAAGGAGCAGAAAGAGAAATTAAGAAAACAATCCCATTTACAATTGCACCCAAAATGATAAAATACCTAGGAATAAACTTAACCAAAGAGGTAAAAGACCTGTACTCTGAAAACTATAAAACACTGATGAAAGAAATTCAAGATGACACAGACAAATGGGAAGATATTCCATGCTCAAGGATAGGAAGAACAAATATTGTTAAAATGTCTATACTACCCAAAGCAATCTAGAGATTTAATGCAATCCCTATCAAAATGCTAGCATCATTTTTCACACAGCTAGAACAAACAATCCGAAAATTTGTATGGAACCACAGAAGACCCCGAGTAGCCAAAGCAACCTTGAAAAAGAAAAACAAAGCAGGAGGTATCACAATTCCAGACTTCAAGTTATATTACAAAGCTGTAGTAATCAAAACAGTATGGTACTGGCACAAAAATAGACACAGATCAATAGAA
>NW_027688204.1:0-363 GCF_054177405.1 Leptonychotes weddellii | reverse complement strand
TGCCACCTCCGGATTGGATTTTAACTCAGAGACACCTTAACCCATTGATTTGACCCTTATTAAAAGAATGAGTTTTAACTGACCAATTGACCATTTTCCTCGTCCTACCATTCAAGATGAAAAACACCTGCTTCTTTCTACCCTACAAGTCTCTGAAATACCTCTATTCCATTTTATTCTTGCTTGTAAACTGGCTGCCCCTCCTCTGAGCTGGTACCTTTCTTATAATGACTTGCCAAATGCAGCCAAGAGTACGCATCACACAGGACAGCTTCCAACCTCTTCCACTAGACTTCTACAACTTCTAAATTATGCGATTTTCCCCCAAGTTTTCAAGGGCAACGATTTCAGCAAAAATTTCAC
>NW_027688203.1:0-363 GCF_054177405.1 Leptonychotes weddellii | reverse complement strand
TTATAAATGGTCCGTTCATTCCGGAGGGTTCCGGGGAAGGTTCGACTTCAGTCTCCTCAGCCACCAGGTCACTCCCGTGACACCTCTGTTCAGTCAGGCTCCTGGGGGCTGCAGGTTTTGCTGGGTGATTCTGAGCTAGTCCCGAATCTTGCTGAGGGCAGATTAAATTAGGGCAATAAGGGAATTACGGCTTTCCAAGAGGCTGGGGGTGAGAATAAAGAAAATGCTTTTTAGGCTGGGGAATCCACAGTCACACCCCACTTCTGGAATCAAAAGTGGTTGCGCTGTGGTGTCTTATCTTGAAGCAGTGGGCATCAGAATCACCTGGACGGCTTCTTAAAACGAGATCGCTGGCCTGCACCC
>NW_027688202.1:0-363 GCF_054177405.1 Leptonychotes weddellii | reverse complement strand
ATAGGCAATTATGTTATCTGAGAATAGGGACAGTTCTACTTCTTCTTTTTCTATCTATATGCCTTTTATTTCCTTTTCTTGCCTTATTATTGCACTGGCTAAAAGTTCCAGCAAGATGTTGAGTAAGAATGGTAAGAACATACATCTTTGCCTTGGTTCTGATCTTGTATAATGTTAGCTGTCGGTTTTTTGTAGATGACCTGTGACAAGTTGAAAAGTTTCCTTCTATTTTTATTTTTTTCTCAGAGTTTTATCATGAGTGAGCATTGAATTTTGTCAAAAGATTTTTCCCCATTGATTGATACGATCGTGTGATTTTTCTTCTTTATCCTAACACAGTAGATTTTTGAATATTGAACCATT
>NW_027688201.1:0-363 GCF_054177405.1 Leptonychotes weddellii | reverse complement strand
GGAGCACGGCACAGCCTACTGATGCCTTATACCAAAAAGGCATGGGGCTGTTCCTTGAGTACTCAAACAATATCTGCAGGCTGTCGGGCATGGCATCCCCTTTGGCGATCTTGGTGCCTTCCTTCCATCCATGCTTGATGGCAATATGTAACAAACTATAGAAATGATCCCTGAAAGTATAGTCTTTTGATGGCAATATGTAAGATATTGCTTTCAGTATGGACAGGATGGAGGTGCCACCTCTCATATTCACTGGCCTTAGTGGAGCCATGGTAGATCTTCTCCAGAAGATGTGCAACTTATGAACCAGAGGTGAGTTCTCGACTGCGTACCAGGGTACAGATATTTGGGGGCTTATCATGG
>NW_027688200.1:0-363 GCF_054177405.1 Leptonychotes weddellii | reverse complement strand
CGTCCCTCTCAGCTTGCCAACAGAGAAACACAGAGGTCTTCCTTCTCTGCACCAAGGGTTAGAAGAGGCAGCAGGCCAGGGTCCTGGCCTCTCCAGGCGGGGGAGGGGGGGCCACCCTCCAGGTTCCAAAAGGTGGGGTCTGACCCCTGCACAGGAGCTTCCCTCCTTGGTCATTTGGGCATGGTGTTCAGACGCCTGGGTTCTGCAGGCCTGGGGATAAGGGAGAGGACTTATGCGCGTCCCGGAGGAAATGTGAGGCAGAAGCCTGGGCCCTGAGTCCTGGCTGATGTCCTTGTACCACTGCGGTGTCCAGCCTCCGAGCTCCAGGATGGCATCTCCATGGCTCCAGCTGCTGGGCCCCTC
>NW_027688199.1:0-363 GCF_054177405.1 Leptonychotes weddellii | reverse complement strand
ATAAATGTTTAAGTTTAAACAGAAAATGCAGAACATTTTAATCACCCGGCATTTATTAAATATATGTACATCAGGATGTATAAAGTATTTTATCAGATTTATAGACTTCAGTTAATCAATTTGACATGACACAGAACAATGGTAATTATTCCACTACTGTCTGGGGTCATACATTCGGAGCTCTATAGTTATCCAAAGGCGTCAGTCAATTGGGTTAGTTATGACTGAGAGAGGTATGGAAGACAATTAATGCATGCATCTGTGTGGTTAAGAAAAGAATGAAACAGGGGTGCCTGGGTGGCTCAGTCGTTAAGCGTCTGCCTTCGGCTCAGGTCATGATCCCAGGGTCCTGGGATCGAGCCC
>NW_027688198.1:0-363 GCF_054177405.1 Leptonychotes weddellii | reverse complement strand
GTGTACTCTTCCGTGCCTCCAGCTTTCTAAAACCACGTGCACCATTTTTAGGACAATTTGGTGTCTTTTTTGCCTGTCTTTTTCTGTGTACATGAAAGAAACGGCTGGAGGCAACTTTGGTCGGTTCCGACCGTGTGCGGACGTTTACGTGGGCAGCTGGGCTCTTGGGCAGTGTCCTTTTGTGCCCATTGCCCTGGGGGTCGGCCATGGAAATGCTGAGCTGGACAGCTCAGGCACAGAAGCCTTGCTTGCATCTCAGGGCATTCAGTGTGGCCATTGGAAGAGCTTCCTACGTCATACACATGGAGGCCCCCTGAGCCTTGGGCCTGTCCTGTTCCAGGGCCCCGGGCAGGCGGCAGTCCC
>NW_027688197.1:0-363 GCF_054177405.1 Leptonychotes weddellii | reverse complement strand
GTTATCTATTGCTGCATCACCAATTACAGATATCAAAAGTCCACATTATGTCCATTTGCTTTTATGAAAGACTTACATTAGTACCTGTTGTTGCTAACCCAAAGAAATCCAAAGAGGATTTTTGCTTTTATGGAAAAAAAAAAATCAAAAATTGAAAGTAGCATTCCATGTTCTGTGTTGTGTTGTGTTGTGTTGTGTTTTGCAGCGGGCCGTTGCAGAGGCAAGGCACCTGGAGCAGCAGAGTGGCCCCACCAAGCTCCTTCCCTAGGAACCATACTCAGCAGCCCAGCATGAAGACAAACTAAGGGTTCTAGAGGGGAGGGGGGTGGGGGGATGGGTTAGCCTAGTGATGGGTATTAAAGA
>NW_027688196.1:0-363 GCF_054177405.1 Leptonychotes weddellii | reverse complement strand
CTTAAATATTGTTTGAATAGGTCCATTGTTCTAGGACCTTATGATACCTCCGTGAGTAATGCAGGACAAGGACACGGCCCCGTGGGACTTGACGTCTGAGGTGGATTTAGCCAAACAAACATTTAGTGAGCATGTTTCACAGAAGGAAGTCATTAGAGGGAGCGAGGACAGCACATCTGAGGAATGGCAAAACAGGCATTCTGCTGGAGAAAGCAGGATGATAAATAAGGACACAGGGGCGAGGTGAGAGGTCAGAGGCCAGAGCCCATGGGACCATGCTGAACATGAGTTTGTTCTTTCTCTGAAATGGAGAGCAGGGGAGTGCCCGGACTTGGCTGACATTTCCCAGGAACCTTTCTGGCT
>NW_027688195.1:0-363 GCF_054177405.1 Leptonychotes weddellii | reverse complement strand
AAAAAAAAAAAAAACAACTATGTCTTGATAGATGAGAGAGAAAGAGAGAGAGGGATAGTGGATATACATACACAGAGTAATAGGAAAAACACAGGGCACATACATTTCTTGCACCTGAAATTAAAAGCTGTGGAAAATTCGAATATGTTCACTTTGTAACCAAAGACAACTTCACAAAAAGGAAAGAAAAGCATACTGCATAAAGCAAAAACTGAAGGTATAGAACCTTTCCAAGTCTGCGTTTTCCAACTGTCTTAACTACTCAGTTACCTAGAGGAATCTCTTCTTTTTTTTTTTCTTTTTACTACATCAGAGCTTATGGGCACAAGTATTGAGGATTTGGCTATTTCAGACCCTTCCAGT
>NW_027688194.1:0-7036 GCF_054177405.1 Leptonychotes weddellii | reverse complement strand
TAAACATACGAGAGACATCAGTCACAGATGGTGTTGAGGTCATGGGACTGGATAAGCTTACCAGAGAGTGTGGCACAGTCAGCCCCATGCCCTGGGCAGCTGCCATTAGAGGATGGGTTGAGGTGTTACAACTCCCAGAGGGCTGCTGGCCCCACCTTGACCATTACCTCATTCCAGACTGTGACCATGTGTGCCCATATCCAGTGTCCCCAAATCAGCCTGTTCCTGATGTAAATGTGGTTTCAGGTTGCTCCTTTCAAGACGTGCAGAGGAGTTAGCCTATTACCATGTCTTCATGGCTATTAGAAAGAAATTCCTTCCCAGTTTTATTTTTTTTTAAAGATTTTGTGTATTTATTTGACAGAGGGAGGGGCGGAGAACACAAGCAGGGGGAGTGGCAGGCAGAGGGAGAAGGAGAAGCAGGCTCCCCACCAAGAAGGGACTTGGGGACTCGATCCCAAGACTCTGGGACCACGACCAGAGCCTAAGACAGACACCCAACTGACTGAGCCACCCAGGCACCCCTACTTCCCAGTTTAAAAAAAAAGATTCCTTAAGGAAATGCTAGATCTATTTTTTTTTCTGTCTGTTTTCTGGGTAGAAAAATTATTTCTCAGTAAAAATATTTCCCAAGGAAATGACAGCGCTGCTTCTCTATGGATTTTTTTTCTGCTCCCCTTTAACAACTCAGCTTCTTTTTCTGTCCACGGTATTTGACCAAATGAAATCTATACCCATATAAACACTAAGGTTGTCCTTGCCCAGGAAAAATACTCAGAACATGTTTCTTCTGTACTGTACATAGATAAAGGTTGAACTTTAGATTTTGCATGCCTTATCAAGGACACATGGCTAGCTTGAGTCTCTTTAGAGTTTGCAGATTGCTTTGAACATTTACTAAAATATGAACAAGCTTAGCTACACCATAATTACCTTTCACATCTCACCATGACTGTGCTTTAATACTTTCTTAAAAATGAGGATTATGTCCCTCTGATTAAGTTTCCAGAAAATGCTCTTGCCCCTTTGCTCTTCTTAGTCAAACTCAATCCTTTGACTCTTTCTTTCTCTGCCTCCTTTGAGGAGCAAGGAGAGGAGAGTAAATCATATGTACGATCTCATACATATGTATGAGATCTACATATATGTATGATCTCAGATCATACATACAGGTGTCAGTTGACCTCTACATATGAGGAAGCATAGGGTGAGCATCAACATATGAGTGTTTAAAAACTGTAAGTTGACTGAGGATCCTTCTTACTTCCCTGTTTTGGAGAAGCAGTTGGTGTAGTGGTTTCTTAACCTCACGTTGCCTGGGTTCATATCCCAGCTTAGCCACTTACTAAATTGGGTGAATTGGGGCATGTCACTTAACTTTTCTGTGCCTCCGTTTCCTCCCACCTAAAAGAGGGATAAAAAAAGCATCAACCCCATTGGGTTGCTGAGAAGACTAAATGAGTTAATATTTTTAAATGCTTACGACAGTGCCTGGCACACATAGTACACGTATTATGTGTAAGCCGTCACTTACCATCATCACCTTCATCCACTAAGTTCTTCGTGGTGTTCCTCTGAGAAGATTTCACATCTGCACTTTGCCACTGGGGGTCTCTCTTGCATTTCAACCAACTGTGTCATTCTGCATACTGAGAAGGAAAAATCCTTGCTAGCTGCTTGGCTGTCAAGTGCTGCCAGGATTCAGGAGGGCAGATCGCTGTTTTCACTGCCCCACACTCAGGCCCAAGCCTGGAGGTGTGTTTTGCTGCTTTAAACAGCCTCCCCCTCAAATTACTCCCTAGAACATCTTTTGCTTATTCTTCCCAAACCCAGGTTGCCTGAGCCTCCTCTTTCCAACTAAACTACATTCCACTCCTCAGAGGTGGGAAAGAAAGGATGAAGTGTTAATCCTGATCCCACCATCACCTGGATGTTTGGACCTGAAAAGGAGAGAAATGAGTCAGGGAGAGAAAGGAAGGGAAGAGAAGACCACATGTGGGCTACTGATAAAATAATTAAAATTAATAAAATCTCCATGCAACTTTGCCATGGAGGTTCTCAAGTTTTGCTGTACATTAGCATCACCTGCAGAGCTGGTTAGACCAGCAATCGTTTTAAGGCCTACCCCAGACCTACTGAATCAGAATCTACCTTTTAACAAGACCCCAGGTGATCAATATCATACTGAATTTTGAGTGGCACCCTTAACATCCTGGTTGTCAAACATGGCTGAACCTTGAAATCACCTGGGGTGCAAGAAAACAATAATGATGTCTTGGTTTAAACTCACTCAATTACACTCTAACTGAATTGGTAAATACCCAAAGGGACTTGGAAACCCTTCGTTTGATGTGTGCACGTGTGCATGCGTGCACGTGCACGCACGCACACACACACGTAATTTTACCCATTTAGTTTTATCACAAACTGGTTTGTCTTAGACCACAGGTGGTCAAACTATGACCTGCAGGACAAATCCAAGCCACTATTTGTTGTTTTGTTTTTTTTAAAAAATTGTTAAACACTTTATTTTTTAGAGTAGTGTAGGTTCATAGCAAAATTGAGAGAAAGGCAGAGATTTGCCATCTATCCACTGCTCCCACATAGACAGAGCCTACACCACTATCACCATCCAGTACCAGAGGGGTGAATTTATTACAAGTGATGAACCTACATTGACACATCATATTCACCCAAAGTCATAGTTTATATTCGGGTTCACCCTTGGTGGTGTATATTCTATGGGTTTGGACAAATGTATAATGACATGTGTTCAGTATTACAGTATTACACAGAGTATTTTCACTGCCATAAAAATCCTCGGTGCTCCATCTATTCTTCCCTCCTCCCCTCTCCACTCTGGCAACCACTAATTTTTTTACTGTTTCCATATTTTTTAAATTGAGATATAATTGACATAACATTATATTAGATTTAGGTGTACAACACAATGATTCAATATTTGTATATATTGTGAAATAATCACCACAATAAGTCTAGTTAACATCCCAAACCACACAGTTAACACATTTTTTTCTTCTGATGAGAACTTTTAAATTTTACATTTTTAGCAACTTTCAAATACACAATACTGTATTCCTACTTTTTTAAGCCACTGAATTTTGTGGTTTATTTATTAATTACCTATTACAGAATCTAAGTATCTCCTACATATAACAATTTTGCATTTTAAATAATACCTCCAATTTTTAATGTCTACTTAGATACTATAGCTTGCTTATGAAAAATTTCAGTATTTCAAGAGACAGTAAAGACTAATAATATGCTCTGGACTGTACAAGGAATGAAAATATATGCCTTAACAATAACATTATTGACAAATAGGAAAAAAACACTCTAAAGGCATTCTTTTTATTTATTTAGCATCAAGTAAACCTAAAAATAAGATGACAATAAAATGAGGTGATGAGGATCTGAGGAGTTCTACCTCCAGACAAGATGCCAAGAGCAGGCCCATGTCTTGGGCCTCTTGCTGTGGCAGTGAGGACGAGGAGAGAAGGGGATGTTCTGTGGTTGAAAAAACAGGGTATAAAGAATGGTGTGTCCAGAAATTTGGGCCATGTTTAGATTTGCTGAGTATTTTATGCCCCTCTTGCCCATGCTTATTTTAGATTTTCAGCTTAAAAGCACTTCTCTTCAAAAAATAAGAGCAAAAGAAAGGAATATAGTTGTCTTACTCTGTCATCCATTAAAAATATACTGTCTTCTCAAGCAGTGGGTTAAGCTTTTGAAATTTTTAAAGATTTATTTATTTATTTGAGGGGGGTGGGTAGAGGGACGGAGAGAGTCTTAAGCAGACTCCATGCTGAGTGCAGAGCCTGATGTGGGGCTCGATCTCACGACCTTGAGATCACGACCTGAGCTGAAACCAAGAGGCTGACATTTAACTAACTGCACCACCCAGGCGCCCCAAGCTTTTGAAATTTATATGCTTCAGATGTTTTTAGCCTTTTCGTGGATATTTAATACTGATATTTAGACTATGGCATATTATCAAGTAAGAACGTATTTGTTACCTACAAATACCTATTTAAGAAAAATCTAATATACACACACACATAAATTCTTACAAAGGTAGACAGTCATTTTGTATTATTTGAGAATTTAAAAAAATCTCATCTCTTTTTGAGATTTAGTCTTTAGTATTATGTTGTACTGATTTGAGCAATGTCCTTGGCTTTTTGTTCCATTCATAATTTAAATATGCCATTTTTAAGAATTTGTTTTTAAATGCCTTAGACAGGGGCACCTGGGTGGCTCAGTCGTTGGGCATCTGCCTTCGGCTCAGGTCATGATCCCAGGGTCCTGGGATCGGGCCCCGCATGGGGCTCCCTGCTCAGCGGGAGGCCTGATTCTCCCTCTCCCACACCCCCTGCTTGTGTTCCCTCTCTCGCTGTCTCTCTCTCTCTCTGTCAAATAAATAAAATCTTAAAAAAAAAGGAAATGCCTTAGACAATTATTATATACATAATGTGTCAAAAACATTGGTATGTGTTTAATGACTATGTGGGAACACATCAGGCCCCCTATATTGCTACCATCACATTTCTTGTGGCTACAGTTACAGATATTTTTGTATACTTGCCCTTTTAAAACTCTAGTTATAGCACTCCTTATAATAGAGTTTCTATCTCCTCATCATCAGGATCATTAACAGATACCGTGTCAGCACTGTTCTGTGTTGTTTTGTTGATCTTTCCATTCTCCTTGAAATGTAAACACCTTACAATACTGTATTATTAACTACAGTCACCATGCTGTTCATTATATCCACAATTTATTTATTTATTTTTTTTAAAGATTGTATTTATTTATTTGAGACAGAGAGAATGAGAGAGAGAGCACATGAAAGGGGGGAGGGTCAGAGGCAGAAGCAGGCTCCCCGCCGAGCAGGGAGCCCGATGCGGGACTCGATCCAGGGACTCCAGGATCATGACCCGAGCCGAAGGCAGTCGCCCAACCAACTGAGCCACCCAGGCGCCCCTATCCACAATTTATTTTATAACTGGAAGTTTGTACCTTTTGAACCCCTTCACCCATTTTGCCCATCCCCCAACCCCCACCTCTGCTCTGGCAATCACCACTCTGTTCTCCGTATCTATGAGCTTGAGGTATTTTTGCTTGTTTTTAGATTCCACGTATAAGTGAAATCATATGGTATTTGTCTTCCTCTATATGACTTATTTCACTAGCCTAACACCCTCAAGGTCCATCCATATTGTCACAAATGGCAAAGTTTCCTTATTTTTATGGCTGAATAATATTCTGTTTTGTGTGTGTGTATAAAATCACATTTTCTTTATCTATTCATCCATCAATGGACACTTAGGTTTCTTCCATATCCTTGCTATTGTAAATAATGCTGCAAAGAACAAGGGAATGTAACTTTCTTTTCCACTTACTGTCTTCCCTTTCTTTGGATAAATACCCAGAAGTGGGATTGCTGGATCATATGGTAGTTCTATTTTTATTTTTTTGAAGAAATTTGCATTAGTTTACATTCTCATGAGAAGTGCACAAAGGTTCCCTTTTCTTCACATCCTCACCAACACATTTCTTTTTGATAATAGTCATTCTGACAGGCGTGAGGTGATATCTCATTGTGGTTTTGATTTGCATTTCCCTGATGATGAGTGATGTTGAGCATCTTTTCATGTGTCTCTTGGCCATCTGCATGTCTTCTTTGGAAAAATGTCTAATCAGATTCTCTGCCCAATTTTTTAAAGCAGCTGCTTTTATTTTTAAGATTTTATTTTATTTTTAAAATTTTAAGTAGCCTCCACACCCAACATGGGGCTTGAACTCACAACCCCAAGATCAAGAGTCACATGCTCCACTGACTGAGCCAGCCAGGCACCCCAGATCCTCTGCCCATTTTTTAATAGGATTGTTTGTATTTTTCTTTTTAATTATATGAATTCTTTACATAGTTTGGATATTAGCCCCTTAGGAAATATGATTTGTAAATATTTTCTTCCGTTTAGTAGGTTGTCTTTTCATTTTGTTGATGGTTTCCTTTGCTGTACAGAAGCTTTGTAGTTTGATGTAGTCCCACTTGCTTTTCTTTTGTTGCCTTTGCTTTTGGTATCAAATCCAAAAAATCATCGCCAAGACTAAAGTCAAGGAGCTTACTCCCTAAGTTTCCTAGGAATTTTATGGCTTCACGTCTTATGTTCAAGTCTCTAATTTATTTTGAGTTGATTTTTGTGTATGGTGTAAAAAAGTGGTCCAGTTTCATTTTTTTGCATGTAGCTGTCCAGTTTTCCCAGCACCATTTGTTGAAGAAACTGTTTTTCCCATTGCATATTCTTGTCTCCTTTGTCATAGACAATTAACCATATAATCATGGGTTTATTTCTGGGATCTCTGTTCTGTTCTATTGATCTATGTGTCTACTTTTGTGCCAATACCGTACTGTCTTAATTACTACAGCTTTGTGGGATATCTTGAAATCTGGGGTTGTGACAACTCCAGTTTTGTTCTTCTTTTTCAAGACAGGTTTGGCTATTCAGGGTCTTTTGTGGTTTCACACAAATTTTAGGATTATTTGTTCCAGTTCTGTGAAAAATGCTCTAAGTATTTTGATAGGGACTGCATCAAATCTGTAGATTGCTTTGGGTAGCACAGACTTTTTTTTTTAATTAATTGCAGGTATTTATTTTTTTTTATTTTATTATGTTATGTTAGTCACCATACAATACATCATTGGTTTTTGATGTGGTGATCCACGATCCATTGTTTTCGTATAATACCCAATGCTCCATGCAGTACGTGCCCTCCTTAATACCCATCGCTGGGCTAACCAATCCCCCCTCCCCCCTCCCCTCTAAAACCCTGTTTGTTTCTCGGAGTCCATAGTCTCTCATGGTTCATCTCTCCCTCCAATTCCCCCCCGCCACTTTTCCCTTCCTTCTCCTAATGTCCTCCGTGCTATTCTTTATGTTCCACAAATAAGTGAAACCATATGCTAATTGACTTTCTCTGCTTGACTTATTTCACTTAGCATAATCTCCTC
>NW_027688193.1:0-363 GCF_054177405.1 Leptonychotes weddellii | reverse complement strand
ACCACTTTCTGGAAGGTAGGACGTGTGGAGAAGTGAATCCGAGGCGATATTCGGGAAGATAGACGGCGGGGGAGGGGCCTCCTTCAGCCGCTTCTGACAAGTGATAGAGCCACGGAGCACAAAATCAGAACTTTTAGAAGTTGGCTCCGCTGAGGGACATCGCTCCAGTGGCTAAGCACGGGGTGGAACCCTCGCGGAACAGTGTGGTCTCAGGACCCTTGGGGTCACAGAAAGACTGGGGGTGCCTGAGTGCAGCAGAGCTCCCAGGTATTGGAGCGGGGAAGCCGGCTGCCGAGATGGAACCGAGGCGCGGGGTCTCAGCTCGGGGTTGCCATAAACCGTGGTCCGCAGCACAGTAGGGCC
>NW_027688192.1:0-363 GCF_054177405.1 Leptonychotes weddellii | reverse complement strand
TTGAAGACAGTTCTGTCCACTTCAATTAATTAAGTCTATCCCTGCCATTTCTTTCCTATTTATTATATTCTGCATGTCACATAGCCCATCAAGGAGTATGTGTCAAGGCGCATACCTCCCATTGAGGCTGCAGTTCACCAGTCAGCAGATCACAATAAAGAATCCTGACAGCTAGATACAATTACCCAGCTTGGTAAAACATAGATAACGTATCACTCCACATTTATTTCTAGAGGCACTAGCCCTGGATCATACTTTCAGGATGAAAGTCTGGGATAATAATTTAGAGCAGCTATTATTTTTTTATCTGCATATGTATCTGAATATATCATCATTATGATTATCAGCCTTTAGACATATCTC
>NW_027688191.1:0-363 GCF_054177405.1 Leptonychotes weddellii | reverse complement strand
TTTTTTTTTCCCAAAGATTTTATTTATTTATTTGAGACAGAGAGAATGAGAGACAGAGAGCATGAGAGGGAGGAGGGTCAGAGGGAGAAGCAGACTCCCTGCCGAGCAGGGAGCCCGATGCGGGACTCGATCCCAGGACTCCAGGATCATGACCTGAGCCGAAGGCAGTCGCTTAGCCAACTGAGCCACCCAGGCACCCACGGAAAATATTATTATTGCACTTCCTGGGAAGTCCACATTCAAGCTGCTAGGAGGTTGATGCGTGGTGAAAGCTCTCCTCTTGGGCGTCAGTTGTGCGCTCACCTGGCCTTTCCTCTGTGCATGCTCCTGGAGCGGGGGTGGGGTGGGTTGAGGGGGGTGGGG
>NW_027688190.1:0-363 GCF_054177405.1 Leptonychotes weddellii | reverse complement strand
ACTCCTTCCAAAGAGTAAAGTTTGCATCAAAATTGTTACAGTGAGTCATCTTTGTATGATAAGATTCTGCATGGTTTTTAAAAATACATATTCTTTTCTTCCTTCTTTTTTAAAGTTTTTTGTTTTAATTCCAGTATAGTTAACATACAGTGTTAAATTAGTTGCAAGTGTTCAATATAGTGACTCAACAATTCTATGCGTTACTCAGTGCTCATCATGATATGTGTACTCTCAAACCCCTTTCACCCATCCCCCACCTTCTGGTAACCATCAGTCTGTTCTCTATAGGAAAGAGTCTGTTACGTGGTTTGTCTCTCTGTCTCTCTCTTTTTTAAAAATTTTATTTATTTATTTTGACAGAGA
>NW_027688189.1:0-363 GCF_054177405.1 Leptonychotes weddellii | reverse complement strand
TTTTTTTTTTTAAAGATTTTATTTATTTATTTGAGAGAGAGAGAATGAGAGACAGAGAGCATGAGAAGGAGGAAGGTCAGAGGGAGAAGCAGACTCCCTGCTGAGCAGGGAGCCCGATGTGGGACTCGATCCCGGGACTCCAGGATCATGACCTGAGCCGAAGGCAGTCGCTTAACCAACTGAGCCACCCAGGCGCCCTCTACTTTTTTTTTTTTGAGAGAGAAAGAGAGTGCGGTGGCTGGAGGAGAGCGATGCAGAGGAAGCACGTTCCCTGCTCGGCCCAGAGCCCGACACGGAGCTCCATCTCAAGACCCTGAGTTCATGACCTGAGCCAAAATCAAGATTGGGACACCTAACCAACTG
>NW_027688188.1:0-363 GCF_054177405.1 Leptonychotes weddellii | reverse complement strand
TTACTATGGTGTCAGTTGTTATTTCTCTTTTCTGATTTTGATTTTTGAGTGTTCTCTCTTTCTTGATGCAAGATTTTCTTGTTCTCTTGTTTTTTTAGTTTCTATTTTATTTCTATTTATTTCTATTATTTGTATTATTTTATTTCTATTTATTATTTCTTTCCTTCCACTGGTTTTGGATTTTGTTTGTTCTTTTTCTAGCTCTTTAGATGTAAGGTTAGGTTGTTTTTTTGAAATTTTTTTTGTTTCTTGAAGTAGGCCTGTATTACTATAAACTTCCCTCTTAGAACCATTTTTGTTGCATCCCAAAGATTTTAGACTGTTGTGTTTTCATTTTCATTTGTCTTCATGTATTTTTTTTTT
>NW_027688187.1:0-363 GCF_054177405.1 Leptonychotes weddellii | reverse complement strand
CGTTTCTTGAGGAATGGCACATCAGGTCCTTACAACCTGGATGTTTAAAAAATCTTCCCAGGTTACCAGCTATTTTAACTTAAAAAATGCATCTACTCTGGGTCCCAGCAACCTCTCTGATTGAGCTTAAATCAGGTTCCTAACAATGCTATCTGGGCTTCATCTTTTTTTTTTTTTGGATGTGGGCGACCTTAATAGTTACCAGTTTGCTGCGTGTTACCTAGCAACGAAGCGAATTTGCACAAAAGCAATCAGAGTGAGATCATGTTTTAGGATAGCACTTCTCAATTAGAGGGAGGGAAAACTGAAAGCAAGGGATTTAGAGCCACCACACTCTGAATTGGGTCCAGGAGCAGCACTCGA
>NW_027688186.1:0-363 GCF_054177405.1 Leptonychotes weddellii | reverse complement strand
AAAAAAAAAAAACTAATGATGTAATGTATGGTGACTAACATAACATAATAATAAAAAATTTTTTAAAAAGGTTCGCTTCTGACGGCACTTCCTGTAAGGGATTTCATCAGAGCAGTAAAAAAAAGGGTTCAGAGAAGCTTTACATAAAAACAAAAAAAAAAAAAAAGAAGAAAGAAAGAAAGATTCAGTTTTAAAACCAGGCATTCCCAGGTCCAAATTAAGTACCTTCTCCTCCTAAACTTCAAATGGAAACTATCTAACCTCTCGGTTTTCCTTAGAGACTTGGCTGTAAGTCCCCTCTGGCCATGGTGCTGTGGTTGAACTCAGGGCTATGTGGCTACGGTGTTATTTGTAGAAATACCA
>NW_027688185.1:0-363 GCF_054177405.1 Leptonychotes weddellii | reverse complement strand
CTCACAAAAGTAAACTCAAAATGGATGAAAGACCTAAATGTGAGAGAGAAAACCATAAAAATCCTAGAAGAGAGCACAGGCAGTAACTTCTCTGACACTGATTGTAGCTACATCCTTCTGGATATGTCTCTTGAGGCAAGGGAAACAAGAGCAAAAATAAAATACTGGTACTACATCAAAATAAAAAGATTCTGCACAGCAAAGAAAACAACTGACAATACTAAAAGACAACCTAGTGAATGGGAGAATATATTTGCAAATGACATAGCCACTAAGGGGTATCAAAAAATATATTAAAAAAAACTGATACAGGGGGCGGAGCAAGATGGCGGAGGAGTAGGAGACCTGGATTTCGTCTCCTCT
>NW_027688184.1:0-363 GCF_054177405.1 Leptonychotes weddellii | reverse complement strand
GCTCAGGTCATGATCCTGGAGTCCCTGGATCGAGTCCCGCATCGGGCTCCCTGCTCGGCAGGGAGTCTGCTTCTCCCTCTCCCACTCCCCATTTGTGTTCCCTCTCTCGCTGTGTCTTTCTCTGTCAAATAAATAAATAAAATCTTTAAAAAAAAAAAAAAAAGAAACAAACCCGCTGCCTGTTTAAGACTATGTGTTTCCCTGGGAGCTGGTTACATCACTCGCACCAGGATGTAGGACCTGTCAGCACCTCCCCTCTGCACACTGGTCCAGTTCTGCTGAATAAAAAGCCACCGAATTCCTTCAAGTAGTTGAGCCGATCTGAGTCTTTCCTTTCCACTCAGAGAGGAGCTATGCTGAAGC
>NW_027688183.1:0-7036 GCF_054177405.1 Leptonychotes weddellii | reverse complement strand
AGTGGTGGGGGGTGGGAGGGACGGGGTGGCTGGGTGATGGGCACTGGGGAGGGTATGTGCTATGGTGAGCGCTGTGAAGTGTGTAAGAATGTTGAATCACAGACCTGTACCCCTGAAACAAATAATACATTATATGTTAAAAAAGAAAAAAAGAAGACAGCAGGAGGGGAAGAACGAAGGGGGGAAATCGGAGTGGGAGACGAACCATGAGAGACGATGGACTCTGAGAAACAAACTGAGGGTTCTAGAGGGGAGGGGGGGTGGGGGGATGGGTTAGCCTGGTGATGGGTATCAAAGAGGGCACGTATTGAATGGAGCACTGGGTGTTATACGCAAACAGTGAATCATGGAACACTACATCAAAAACTGATGATGTAATGTAATGTAATGATGATGTAACATAACATAACAAAATAAGAAAAGATGCTGTCTTTTTTGGACTAAAACAGCTGTCTTCCAATATGGGGTATAGTTTCTAACTGTAAAGGGGGGAATCTTGTACCAGAATTTAATTATGGGATTAAAATGCCTTCAGCAGCATAGACATAGACAAGGGTTACTGCGAGTGAGAAGATCCACTCTGCCAAGGAGGAGGCAACAAGTATACCAGGGGGGCTCGGTGTCAGGACAGAGGTTCCAGTCCTGTCCTCGCCACCTAGCAGCTGAGTGACATTGCACAGATCACCCAACGTTTCTCTGCCATAGATTCCTCAATTCGAAACTGAGTGCAGTATAACTTATCTCAAAGGGTCATTGTAAGGATTAAACAAAGTAATGCTCTAAAAATGGATTCCAGGGGCGCCTGGGTGGCTCAGTGGGTTAAGCATCTGCCTTTGGCTCAGGTCATGATCCCAGGGTCCTGGGATCGAGCCCCGCATCGGGCTCCCTGCTCAGTGGGGAGCCTGCATGTCCCTCTCCCTCTGCCCTCCCAGGCCTCCCCCTCCTTGTGTGCTCGGTCTTCTAAATAAATAATAAAATCTTCTTAAATAAATAAAATGGATTCCAGAGAGAACAGCCTTGTTTCCTGGTATTTAGAGTGTAGCGTGACTACTAGGTTTCCATGGCCTTGTCAGAATTGAAGCTCTGGGCAGGTACAGAGCTGACCAGGGCTGCAGGAGATGTAATTTAACCTAATTCCGGGCTGTCTGTAAATGTGAATAGTAACTGAGTTTGCTGTGAATACTTACAGGGGAGTCCTATCAGCCAGAAGGTTGCTATGGTGCTGGCCGGCCCCTTTTCCCACTTTACATTCTCAGATTTTCTCTACCACATATTGTTTTCCTCCGATTCTTCTGTAATGGACTCCAACCAAATCACTTTAATTACAGGCCCGGGATACCCAGAGTGTAAACTTCCTGCTAGTTATCGGATGGATATGTAAATTGAGGAATCATCACAAAATGTTTCATAAACCTACTCTGAGTGGCCTGGGAACTCCCATCTTTGTCATTTGATCAGTTACTTTTTCTGAGGACCTACTCTGTCCCTGGTGCTATAGTAGGTATTTGATATTTTACTTCATTTGATCTTTGCAACCAGTCGGCTCTTGAATTCTTCCATTGTATAACTTGACCTTCTTTGATGGTATTTGTTTTTTCCTGTTCTTTCATATCTATGATAACTTCCTCTGAAGAGCCTTTTACTGCCCCTCCCCAAGAGATTTTCTGCTTTGAGCTTCCATTTGTATTTTGACAGTATTATAAAGCGTCTTGAATTTTTATGGAGATTTTTTTTTGACCGTTTAATCCGTGGTTCGGTCAATTGACATCTCTTGTTGGAGGGAAATGTTCCTAAGAATAAAATAGAAATAGAGACTCGCAAAAACATTTCAAGAAATTCTGGGCCAGGACTTAGGTCCCTCATCTCCCTCAGGATAACCAATCCAGGGGTTCCGTAAGAGAAAGAACTCTACTGTCCACACCTCTGGCATCTGGCGGGATTCTTCTTAGCCCTGTTTTGAGGTTCTGATGTTTCTTAGCCAGCATGAAGTCAAAAAGGCAGCCTGTCTGCATCTGTCAAAACTTTTAGACACTCTTAAGATCTAGTTCCTCATTCCCTATTTTGATTTTCCTCTACAGGGCATGACCCTTATTTTAGTTCCTACACTGTCAACTCAGTTTCTTTGATCAATGTTTCCAAAGGTTGAAATGGGTTTCAACCCAAGGCTAAATTTGTTCCAGAGGCTCTCTAGAGTTGTCCAGCTGGCCAATGGCCTCCACTGAGGCCTTTGGTGCCTTTGCCCGTTGGTGTCTTCGCTGAGCATCTATCCTTCCCCTGGCAGTTCTGCTCCCTGAGGCCATGCTCTCTAGCCCGCTGGCCATGGCCACGAGGCAGGGAAGCCGCAGGTGCACTAGCGAGGCTGGGAGCTTGGAGCGGAGGCATCGGTGGGTCTGGGAGACTCGAGTGCTGTACGCAGAAGCCCCAGCCCTGGGTCCGGATGGGCGATGGCCGAAACCCGGGGACTGAGGTTGGGTCTGAGCCCCCGGAGGCGGGACAGACGAGCGCTGCCTGAGCGCTGCTCAGCAGGGCGCGCGCGGAGGGCCGGGGGAGGGAGGGCCCGGCGGGAGGAGCTGAGACACCGAGACCCCCTCCCCACACCTGCTGGGGTTCGCTCAGCTCGACGCCTGGACTTTTATCCCGCCGCCGAGCCAATCGCGGCTGAGGTTGCCCTGACGTCACAGTGGCGTCTGTGACGTCGAGCGGCCGCCTCGTCACGTGACTCCACCCCCGGAAGCCCCACCCGAAATTCCTCCGCCTGACTCCCGGTCGGGACACAGCCTCGCCGTCTTTCCCCTTTCAGCTGCCGCCTCCCTCTCACCCTATCCCGCCCGTCCTTCATCCGTTCAGAATCCGATGTCAGTCACCGGCCGGTCGTTAGGCCACCGCAGGGAGGAAAGCTCCTCGAGCCCGGTTTACCGGCGCCCAGCTGCCTGCCACGGGCCGGCTGCTTCCACGAGGCCCAGGGCGCAGGTTGAACAGGAGCCCGGGCGCTGACCCGAATCCGCGAATCCCGGTGCGGAGTGGGGGACCTCCGCGACAGCCTCGCGGGGCTCTGACCACGCCCCTTCCCAGGCCCCGCCCAGAGCTTGCTGGGAGGTTTCCATGGAGACAGTACACAAACCTCAGCGCGGCGATGGTCCCCACAGCCCTGCTCCCCCAGCCCTCGCTCCTGCAAATAAGGTGATCAGAAATGAACTGAAACACGGAGAATGTGTGTTGATTTTGTATGCTATTACTTTGCTGAATTCATTTATCCTAAGTTTGTGTGAATTCTTTTGAATTTTTTTTTAAGATTTTATTTAACAGAGAGAGACACAGCGAGAAAGGGAACACAAGCAGGGGGAGTGGGAAAGAGAGAAGCAGCTCCCTGAGGAGGGAGCCTGATGCAGGACTCGATCCCTGGACCCTGGGATCATGACCTGAGCCGAAAGCAGATGCTTAACGATCGAGCCACCCAGGCACCCCTCTTTTGGATTTTCAACATATAAGATCATGTCACCTGTAAATAGAGATAGTTTTACTTCTTCCTTTCCAATTTGAAGGCCCTTATTTCTTTTTCTTGCCCAACTGCTTTGGCTAGTATTATGTTGAATAGAAGTGGAGTGTGTGGGTGTCCTTGCCTTGTTCCTGATCTTAGATGAAATGCTTTCAGTCTTTCATCATTGAGTATGTCCACTGTGGGTTTTTATATATGGCTTTTATTATGTTGAAAGAGTATTGAATTCGTCAGATCTTATTCTGCCTCAATTGAGATGATCATGGGTTTTTACTCCTTTATTCTGTTAATGTGGCATATTACATTGAGCGATTTTTGTATGTTGAACCATTCCTGCATTCCAGGAATAAACTCCATTTGGACATGTTGCATAATATTTTAGATATACTGCTGAATTCAGTTTGCAAGTATTTCATTGAGGATTTTTACATCAATGTTCATAAGAGATATTGGTCTGTTGTTTTCTTATAGTATCTTTGGCTTTGGTATCAGGACAATGCTGGCCTCATAGAATGAATTAGGCTGTGTTCCCTCTTCAGTTTTTTAAGAGTTTGAGAAGGTTTGGTGTAAGTTCTTTAAATGCTTGGTAGAATTCACCAGTGAAGCCATCAGGTCCTGGGCTTTTCTTTGTTGGAAGATTTTTAATTTGATTTAATCTCCTTACTAGCTATAATCTATTCAGATTATCTATTTTTTTCCTGATTCAGTGTTGGTAGATTTTGCTAACTAGCAATTTTTCCATCTCATGTAGGCTATCCAATTTGTTGGCATACAGTTATTCATACTACTCTTATTATACGTTTTATTTCTGTAGAATTGGTAGTCATGTCCCCACATTCATCTCTGAATTTTGTTTTTTAAGTAAATATAGCTAGCAGTTTGTCAATTTTGTCAATCTTTTCAAAGAATCAACTTTTGATTTCATTTATTTCTCTATTTTCTATTCTCTATCTCTGTCCAAATCTTCATTATTTCCTTCCATCTGACAGGTTTATGTTTAGTTTTTTCAGTTTTTTTTTTTTTTAAGATTTTATTATTTATTTGAGAGAGAGCACACCAGGGAAGCAGCAGAGGGAGAGGGAGAAGCAGGCTTCCCACCAAGCAGAGAGCCTGATGCAGGGCTTGATCCCAGGACCCCAGGATCATGACCTGAGCTGAAGGTAGCCACTTAACCGACTGAGCCACCCAGGCGCCCCTTTTTTTCTAGTTTCTTAAGTTTTAAAGTTAGGTTGTTAATCGGAGATTTTTCTTCTCTTGTGAGATAAACATTTATAGCTCTAAGTTTACCCCTTAGCAGTTTTTCACTGCATCCTATAAGTTTTATATGATGTGTTTTCATTTTATCTGAGTTTTTTTCTAATTTCCCTTATGATTTCTTGTTTGATCCATTGGTTAAGAGCATGTTGTTTAATTTCCACAAATTTGTGAATTGTGATTCACAGTTTTCCTTATGTTTGATTCTTAACTTCATCCTGTTGTGTTCAGAGAAGACCCATTGTTTGATATATTTTAAAGCCTATTGGGACTTAATCTGTGGCTTAACATATGGTCTATCCTGGAGAAAGTCACATGAGCACTTGAAAAGATTGTATGCTGCTGTAGTGTCTTTGAGATCTGCTTGGTTTATTGTGTTATGTTCTCTATTTCTTTACTTACCTGCTGCATTCCTTTTGGAGCTTCCAGGGGACAATCGGTGTCCTGATCATTTCCAGATTCTAGAGGCCTCTGCTTTCCTTGGTTTGTGGCTCCTTCCTCACATCACTCCATTCTTCTTGCTTTGGGGTGGTATCTCCTAGATGGTGTATCTCCACCCAGATAATCCCCAATAATCTCCTCTTCTCAATTTTCTTAATTTAACCACACCTACAAAATTCCTTTTGCCATGTAGGGTGACATATTCACAGGTCCTAAGGATGAGATGTGGATATATTTGGATGACCATTATTTGCCTTACCACACGAGTTAGAAAATCTATTCATATTCTCAAGATCTACTCCAGTCATTTTTTGTATGTCTGTGATTCTTGCCTATTTCCTTAGAGGTTGTATTTCTGTATTCAAACTCTCAAATAATTGTGCTCTATTTTAAGCTATCCTATTATAGACAATATATTTTCTTTCTTTTTTTTTTTTTTAAGATTTTATTTATTTGACAGAGAGAGAGGGAACACAAGCAGGGGGAGTGGGAGAGGGAGAAGCAGGCTTCCTGCCGAGCAGGGAGCCCGATGTGGGGCATGGCCTGAGCCAAAGGCAGACGCTTAACAACTGAGCCACCCAGGGGCCCCTAGACAATATATTTTCTTGAGTAATATGTTCAGTGATGACAGGAATTCTTCACTTCTTTCTTTTTCCAGTGAGGGTGATGGGGAGTGGGGAGAGAAACTAGGAAAACATGTCCCTTCCCTATTCTAGTCCCACTTCCCACCAATTTTGATACAATTCTGGTTTTTCTTTTTTTTTTTTTTTTTAGATTTTATTTATTTGAGAGAGAGAGAATGAGAGAGAACACATGAGAGGGGGGAGGGTCAGAGGGAGAAGCAGACTCCCCGCCGAGCAGGGAGTCCGATGCGGGACTCGATCCCAGGACTCCAGGATCATGACCTGAGCCGAAGGCAGTCGCTTAACCAACTGAGCCACCCAGGCGCCCCTAGTGTATCAATTTTCTAGGGCTGCCATAACAAAGTACCACAGACTGGGTGGCTTGAACAACAGAAATGCATTTCCTTGCCATTCTGCCACTCCAAGGTCAAGGTGTCAGCAGGATTGGTTTCTTGGGGGACCTCTCTCCTTGGCTGGTCAAGGGCCACCTTCTCCTGTGTCTTTACATCCTCTGTATATGCTACTTAATCTCTTCTTATAAGAACACCAGTCATACTGGATTCAAGTCCACCCATATGATTCACTTTAACTTAATTAGCTCTTTAAAGGCCCTATCTCCAAATACAGTTGGTTAGGACTCCAACATATGAATTTTAAGAGGGACACAATTCAACCAATAACATATAGTAAAATGTCTTTTTATTTTATTTTTATTATGTTCAGTTAGCCACTGTATAGTACATAATTAGGTGTTTTTTTTTTTTTTTAAGATTTTATTTATTTGACAGAGAGAGACAGCGAGAGAGGGAACACAAGCAGGGGGAGTGGAGGAGGGAGAAGCAGGCCTCCCACCGAGCAGGGAGCCCGATGCGGGGCTCGATCCCAGGACCCCGGGATCATGACCTGAGCTGAAGGCAGACGCCCAACGACCGAGCCACCCAGGCGCCCCCATAATTAGTTTTTGATATAGTGTTCAGTGATTCATTAGTTAAGTATAACACCCAGTGCTCATCACAGCACGTGCCCTCCTCAATACCCATCACCCTGTTACCCCCTCCCCCCACCCTCCTCCCCTCTGAAACCCCCAGATTGCTTCTCAGGGTCCATAATCTCTCATGGTTCATCTCCCTCTCTGATTTCTCCCCCTTTGGATTTCCCCCCCTTTCCCCTATGGTCCTCCGTGCTATTGCTTATGTTCCACATATGAGTGAAACCATATGAT
>NW_027688182.1:0-363 GCF_054177405.1 Leptonychotes weddellii | reverse complement strand
TGTTTAGCACATAATAAATGCTAGGTGGGAGGGACGTAAAGATGATTAGGATAGGTCTCTATCTTGTTTGTTTATCTGCAGAATCTGAGCTTTTGGAGGTCAAGGATTGTGTTTTGAGCCCTGTCACAAAGTCCAGTACTTAATGGAGCATCTGGTATGTAATGAGTGGTAAATACATTATTTGTTGGTTTTTTTTTTTTCTACTCTTCATCTGAGAATTATTTTTGAAGTACCTACTGTATGTGAGGCTCTGTGCTAGGCTTTGGGAATAGAACAGTGAACAAAATAGGCAGCCTTTGTTGGGATGACAGATGTGTAGATGAGTAATTAAATTCACAATGGCAAGTCCTGGAGTAGAGGTGT
>NW_027688181.1:0-363 GCF_054177405.1 Leptonychotes weddellii | reverse complement strand
TGTCTCTATGCCTGACACTATTCTGAATGCTTCATGCCAGTGTCTCATTGAATCTTCGTAACAGTATAAGATGCTATGATGGTTATATAGCCATTTTGCAGGCAACAAAACCAAAGATTACCAAAATTAAGTAGCGGTTTAACCCAGGTTATTGAGTGGAAGAATTTTCTTCCAACTCAGGTAGTTTGAGAAGGTGTAATGGAAGAAGTGAGGGTTCACTGACTTTCTAGTGATTTGGACCAACTGAGGCAGGGGGAGGGTAGACAAGTACAAGGGAAACCACATCAGGAATGACAGAGAGATGAGAAAGTGCTCTGGTCATCTCAAAAAGAGTGAACATTCCAGAGTGGCTGAGTATATGGG
>NW_027688180.1:0-363 GCF_054177405.1 Leptonychotes weddellii | reverse complement strand
CTTAACCAACTGAGCCACCCAGGCGCCCCAATTCAGCTAATTTTTAAGGCACGTGAATGAAAAATCGGTAATTTTTTCTTTTTGGTGAAGTCTACTTTTTACACCATAAATTCTAGCTTTTGAGACTCTATTGCTGTTCCATCTAAATACAACTTTTATTTATTATTTATTTATTTATTTGTTAGAGAGAGAGAGAGAGGCAGGCGGAGGAAGAAGCAGGCTCCCCGCTGAGCAAGGAGCCTGATGTGGGGCTCGATCCCAGGGACCCAGGGATCATGACCTGAACCGAAGGCCAGGCGTCCCTAAATACAACTTTTAAAGTATTCTGATTTCATGTCAGTTTAACTTTAAGCCACAAAGTAA
>NW_027688179.1:0-363 GCF_054177405.1 Leptonychotes weddellii | reverse complement strand
AAATAAATAAATAAAATGTGGGGAAAAAAATAAATAAATAAAAAATAAAATAAAATGTGGGGAAAAATGTATTAGAATCAATATACTATAATCAGGCATGGAGCTTTGCTGTTTGCCACAATTATTTTCATTAGTGAAAATAACTTTGCAGTACCCAGGGGATTTTTTTTTTTTTTTAAGATTTTATTTATTTATTTGACAGAGAGAAACACAGTGAGAGAGGGAACACAAGCAGGGGGAGTGGGAGAGGGAGAAGCAGGCTCCCCGCGGAGCAGGGAGCCCGATGTGGGGCTTGACCCCAGGACCCTGGGATCATGACCTGAGCCAAAGGCAGATGCGTAACGACTGAGCCACCCAGGTGCC
>NW_027688178.1:0-363 GCF_054177405.1 Leptonychotes weddellii | reverse complement strand
TGTGCATAACACCCAGTGCTCCATGCAGAATGTGCCCTCCTCAATACCCACCACCAGGCTAACCCATCCTCCCACCCCCTCCCCTCTAGAACCCTGTTTGTTTTTCAGAGTCCATCGTCTCTCATGGTTCGTCTACCCCTCCGATTTCCCCCGCTTCATTCTTTCCCTCCCGCTACCTTCTTCTTCTTCTTTTTTTTTTTCTTAACATATATTGCATTATTTGTTTCAGAGGTACAGATCTGAGATTCAACAGTCTTGCACAATTCACAGCGCTTACCAGAGCACATACCCTCCCCAGTGTCTATCACCCAGTCACCCCATCCCTCCCACCCCACCCCCCACTCCAACAACACTCAGTTTGTT
>NW_027688177.1:0-363 GCF_054177405.1 Leptonychotes weddellii | reverse complement strand
ATAAAGAAAAAACACCAAAGGCTGATACAAGATTATTTCGTGATATTTCATCAATGTTTAATTTTATCATATTCAACATGAAATAAGGTGAAAAGGCCTAGATGTCATCAGATTCCAACAATTTGTACAGAAAAAAATATCTGTGCCTACAATGAGAGAAAATATAAGTGGGGCACTTGGATGCTTTTTAATTTAGAGAAGATAATATACATCCTTTTATCAATAAACAAGTGCTAAACTTTGTGCCGTGTTTTTAGTAAGATAGCATTTATCTACAGATTTCCCCTTTCATACAATTTTCCATAGTAAATTTATTCTCAGAAACATAGATATCTAGCTTTTCTCTAAACTTATAAAATAATT
>NW_027688176.1:0-363 GCF_054177405.1 Leptonychotes weddellii | reverse complement strand
TTTTAAAGAAAGAAAAACATATATACAAAAATAAGGGTAAATACAATGAAGGGATGGAATATGACTGTAAAGATGAAAATTAAAAAAGATTTTAAAAAAGGAATTGATAAGTTTGTTGAAAAATGAATGAAAAAAAGTAAAAAAAAAAAAGAATGTGATCAGGCGGGAGACTAGGACAAAGTCATGCACTAGATTAAGGGTATATTTTGGTCTGTTAGAAGAAACTGTATCCTAAAATTTTAAAGAAAGAAAAACTTATGTATATACAAAAAATAAGGTTAAATACAATGAAGGGATAGAATATGACTGTAAAAATGAAGATTAAAAAAGATTTTAAAAAAGGAATTGATAAGATGTTGGTTG
>NW_027688175.1:0-363 GCF_054177405.1 Leptonychotes weddellii | reverse complement strand
AGCCTTGGGCAAGTGCCTCAACCTCTCTGGACTAAAGTTCCCTAAACCATGAAATGGGGAGGATAAAAGGTACCTGGTCAAGTTGTCATGGGAACGGAATCTAACAATGTCATGCATGACATGAGTCTGTGTGGTGCTGGCGCACAGTGGGTGTAGAAAGAAGGCAAGGTTATTTGGTGCAGTACTTACTGTTTTCAAATAGGAGCTGTTCTCTGTGTCTAAGAGGCCTTCACCCCCACCCAGAGAGGCCCCTGTGCTCAGAGCCACTGGGGACCCACAGGCATAGCCTTAAGCAGCTGAGCCTCCATAAGACAGGACAGCCACAGTGGGTGGGCCCCAGGTACCTGGCAGAGGGGAGAGAAA
>NW_027688174.1:0-363 GCF_054177405.1 Leptonychotes weddellii | reverse complement strand
CTCCTCTCCCTGCATGACCATGGAAAACTCACCTCATCCTCTTGAGCACTGCCTCCTTCTCTAGAAAACAGAAGTAAAAGGAGAATAATAATGTGTACCTACTTGCTAGGGATGCTGTAAGGGAATAAACAGGACATTGAAGAGTCTGTGCTCAAGCTAGCAGTTAATATTACTGATTTTGTCATTATGCAGACAACACGGTGCCAGGGAGTGACAGATCCGCAGAACACCCTGCAGGGTGAGGGGCTGGTGACAGGTGGGGGCAGGGGTGCTGGGCTAGCGGGGAAGACCCTGCTGAGGATGTGGGAGGGAGGGTTGGCGAGAGTCTGGAGAGAAACTATCCCGGGGGGGGGGGGGGGGGGG
>NW_027688173.1:0-363 GCF_054177405.1 Leptonychotes weddellii | reverse complement strand
ACCTATGAGAAGTAAGGGATCCATATGAGATAATGAGAAGGGGTATCTGACACCTCCTTGGAGGATGGGCAGGGAAGCTTTCTCAGAAGGGACATCTCAACAGTTGTAAAGGGTAGTACCAAGTAGCCAAGTAAAGGAGGGTTTTTGAAAAGGAAGATCCAGAGTGCCCTAGAAAGAGCATGGGACTTTCAGGGCATGCCGAGTATTTTGGACTGGTGTCAGCATGGAGGAAATGAGGATGCACAGGGAGATGTGGTGACCAGGAGGTGGTGACTGAGGGAATTGGAAAGGTGAGCCCGAAGGGCCTGGTTTGCAACCCTAACCTAGCTACAGATTACATTACTAATATCTAAAGTAGTCTTC
>NW_027688172.1:0-7036 GCF_054177405.1 Leptonychotes weddellii | reverse complement strand
ACCTGGGCTTCAGGATTTCCTCACACACCTGGCCTTCACCCCTTCCTCCCACACCTAGGCTTCAGGATTTCCTCACACATCTGGCCTTCACCCCTTCCTCCCACACCTAGGCTTCAGGATTTCCTCACACACCTGGCCTTCACCCCTTCCTCCCACATTTAGGCTTCAGGATTTCCTCACACACCAGGCCTTCACACCTCCTCACACGCTTGGCTTTCACCAGGTGGGCTAGGGTTGCTGTTCCCAGTTCATGGTGGCGAGGGGGCATTGAGGGTCGAACGGGGTTCCTGTCTGAGTTCAGTCGCAAGTCTGGCCCGCTTTTGGGCCAAGCTCTGGGTAGGCACAGGTGCGTTCGAGTGAGAGCCTGAGGGAATCGTGACAGAATCCCAGTTTTTTCTAACATTTCTTACCATGGTTGCCAGCCTGTTTTAATAATAAATGAGGAGAAGCAGAATATCTGGTCCATGACTGTGGGGCACACATTGTCCCCTCCACCACAAATCCCGTGGCCTTTGTGAGGTCAAGGCTGGCGCAGCGGTCAGAGAGCCCCCTGGAGCCACATGCTTGGGCTCCTGACCCCGCTCCACCCTACTGTCTGTGCGCCCTTGGGCGAGGTACCTCACCTCTCTGTGTTCTGGCTACCTTGTTAATAAACTAGAGCTGATAATACCTCCTTATGGGCTGGTTGTGAGGATTAAGTACATTAGTCCGTGGAAAGCAGCCCGCAGGGTGTCTGGCCTTCAGCACGCAGTAAGCGATGGATGGCGGTGGCGGTGGTGACATCTTCCCGGGCCCTTGCCTGCTTTTTCCTCAACGCCCCTCCCATCCATGCAGCGGTGCATGTGCAAGAGACCGCCCCCCTGCCTTCGGGGGACTTCAGCTCCCTGCGAGCCTCAGTTTCCCCATCTGGCTGAGGGGTGACTGCCTGAGCCCTGGTAGGCACAGGAAGCACAAGCTATCACCCGTCCCGCCCCGCATGCGAGCGCAGTAGGCTGGTTTCCTTAGTCGGAGGTGGGCTGACAGGCCCCAGGAATCCGTGTGCGGAGACGGTGAGCGCAGCGCGCAGAAGGCAGCACCCCTGGGCGAGAGCCGGGCAGGGGTCGGACCGGCTGGGTCGGAAGCGCGTCAGGGTGGAGGCCCTTCCCGTTCCGTGTGGCTGCAGCAGCAGGATCCTGCTGCTCCTGACCTGTTGCCCCTGGTCTCTCCTGGGGCATCACAGCCAGCGGCCCTCTGGAGGGCTTCTCTGCAGGGTGGGGGGAGGCTGTTCTCCGCGGGGGCGGGGTGGGCTTCCCGCCAGGACGTGTGGTGTGTTAACGCGAGCGTCTTCTTGACTGTAGCAGTGGCGCTTGCTTCCCTATCTGGCCGCCGCCTATGCCTTAGACCACTTCTCTAAATCGCTCTTCCTGGACTTGGCGGAGCTGCAGCAAGGCCTCATGGGGACAGACCAAGGCGCCAGGCAGGTGAGAGGTGATGCTCTTTTCTCCGCAGGTTTGTTGTTATTAACTCTCACCGAGGTCGAACAGCACTGACTCAGCCTGTCTTTCCTAACAACGTCTGTCCATCCGTGGCGGCCCTGTGGGGTTCTGAGAGGCTCCTAGCTGTGGCCGCCCGCTCAGGCCTCTTGGAATCCTCACTGGGATTTGGACAGTTTGGGCACTGTCCGTATTCCCGATTCTCAAGGATGTGCTGACATGACTCCGATTCCAGCCTGTGAGTTCAGCTGTCCTCCTCCTTTTGAGAACATGATGATTTTGCAGAATCCGCATTACCGGCCCCTCAGTAGATTTCATGGTTCTGATCCTTTCGTAAACAACCCTGTAAAGGTCTGAACCCAGCTGACGGGATTGGAATTGACAGTCAAGGATTTATGCCAGAAATGAGCGTCCACTGAGCTCAGCCGCTGCGTAAAGTCATCCTTGGCTGATCTCTGCGTCAACGGTTTATAACCGCCTTTCCATGGTCCCTCGCATTGCCTCCTGGGTGTGAGTAAAATGTGAATCACGAGGAACGCATTTGAAAACAGATTAGAAATACTGCAGATCGGTCTTATGTACAACACCCTAAAAAGCCTGTATCAAATTAGCACATTTTGGAATATTCAGCACAAACATCCGGGAGTCGGGAGGCGGTGGGGGGTGTGGAGACGGCCAGCAGGGTGCACTGCTCAGCAAGGCACGGTCCCTGGGAATGCAAGGATTAAACATGTTTTTCCCCAGCATGAGTCACCGAAATTTTTGCCAGCTGACATTGGAATCGTTCTCCTGTTAATAATGTTATAAAGTGTAAGCATGCTTTATTCTCTCTGAAACTCAGGGGTTTCACTGAAGCACCTAAAAGTGGCCCTTAGTTCAAGTTGAAAACACTGGTAAAAGGGATCATCCTATTTAGCAGACGTGTGTTTGTCTCTTTCTCTTAATTATTTCTATTAAACGTTAGGTAGAAGCAAAAGGATATCTGTAAGACGCATAAGGCCCGGAGACGCTGGCTGGGGAGAGCCTTGCAGAGTTGACTGGAAATCGCCATCCCCTGCACAGTCTCCTGGGAACCGGTCCCCTCCCGGCCCCCTCCTCGGAGGGGAGCCCTGTCTCCACCTCCTGTGTGGGTTCTTGCTTTTCTTTCTGCCACAGCATATTGCTTGGTTTTGGGTTCGGGAGCATCTCATAAACCGAGTCGAAACGCACTCGTTGCTTCTGTGCTCTGCATCTATGATCATCCTTACGCCCCTGGTGTTTATTCGCTGCACAGAGTTCAGGTCCATCCGTTTTCATGGCTCTGAAACCATTTGTACCACAGTGTATCCCCTCTGAGATGAATCTCCCCTTTTCAGCTAAAATTGGGTTTCTTTCTTTTTCCTGCAGTTGTCGGGTGTCTTGGATTAGACTAGAGGGGACACAAGCCTTTGACGCTAGGGGTGAAGTGACCCCTGACCTCTGGTGTCGGAGCCTCTTTTCACCTGTTCTTGTTGGATTTCCTCTCCCAAGGCAGAGCTCGGACGTGAGATCCACGCCTTGGCATCGGCGGGCAAGCCCCTGGCCTCGTGGACCGCCCAGCGGGGAATTCAGGAATGCCGGGAGGCGTGCGGAGGACATGGCTATCTGGCCGGTAGGTTTGGAAGTGTGTGATGGTTTTCTGCCCGTAGCCCTACTTTTGACTCAAGGGGTCAGCAAGCTACCGCCTGTGGGCCGAAGTTAGCCACCGCTGGTTTTTGCGAATAAAGTTTTATTGGAACATGGCCACGCCCATTCGTTCATGCATTTTCTGTGGCCGTGTTTGCATGACGCCCGGGTTGAGTCGTCTCTGTCAAGCCTAAAATGTTCACTGGCTGGCCTTTCCCAAAGCAGCTCTGCCGACCCCCTGGCCTAGACAGACACCTCCACTTGCTGCTGCCCCCTGTTCCTTGGTCTCCCGAGGTTCCCCGCAGGGTAGGCAGCTCCCCTGGAGTGTCCGTCAGTGACCCCCACGCCGGGGAGCAGTGGGTAGGCCGTGTGAAGGAGCCCGCCAAAACCCCAGCAGAAAGTGGATAATCTGGGGGCGCCTGGGTGGCTCAGTCATTAAGCGTCTGCCTTCGGCTCAGGTCATGATCCCGGGGTCCTGGGATTGAGCCCCACGTCAGGCTCTCTGCTCAGCGGGAAGCCTGCTTCTCCCTCTCCCACTCTCCCTGCCTGTGTTCCCTCTCTCGCTGTCTCTCTCTCTGTCAAATGAATAAATAAAATCTTTAAAAAAAAAAAAAAAGAAAGTGGATAATCTGTCCTTTAGAATTGTCACTCTTTGCTTAATGACTTGGCAGTAATCTGGCACCAAGTTTTGTCCTGGTGAAAAATTCTTAAACTTAGAGCAAGGGAGTTGGTTTTTACTGGCATTGGCCTTATTTGGGCAGCTGGTGTGTGGCTGAGAGAGGGGGCAGCGGACGGCCTGGGACGAGCTTCTGCTCTGATGCCCGCTAGCCACGCGACTGGGCCAGCTAGCCAGCCTCACGGGCCTCAGTGTCCTTATCTGTAACATGGGGACGATCACAGTGTGCCAACACAGTTCCTGCCGTGGTCACGTGAGTCGGCACGGCGTGGGGCGTGTGGCACGTCGCGTAGCCAGTGGCTTCTATCTGAGGCTGTTGTTGGAGCTCTTAGTACTGCTGTAGTTGCCGCTGTTACTCGTGAGCGTCCCGTGTGCCGATGTTCAGTGACTGGCAAAATCTAGTTAGCCCAAGCAGGCCACCAGGTGCTCCAGACAGCAGGATCGGCAGAAACCTTGTTTTCAGTTGACAGTGCACACGCATTTTAGGCTCTTGCCAACTTGGACCATCTCGGTGGTGGTCTGTGGTAAGTACGTGCTTTCAGCGAGGACCCGCCCCAGGTTCTTGTCGTGCGGGCGGCTCCCGCCACGCTGCCTCCCTGTTACCCACGGACCAACGGGAGACCGTGGCTGCGCCCGAGGCACTTACATGTCGCGTCCTCTGTGCAACGTTCTGTACTTTCTGTTTGTTGTCACGGCTCAGAGAGATGCTGTAAATAGTTCGCTTTATTGGGCTTCAAGGAGATAATGAAATGGAATCAGGCAGCCCCGCAGACAACGCGAACACCCGAGTCAGCTGTCGTGGGTCCAATGGGGGGCTGAAACCAGCAAGGCCAAGCTCAGTGGGGTGGATGGGACGGGCCTGGTCCAGGTTCAGTATCAGTTGCGAGTTGTTTGTTAGTGGTCACGCCCAGCTGCTTCGGTAGAGCGGTCTGTGGCAGGGGGCAGCAGGTCGGGGGGGAAAACGATCCGTGTGTCCCAGGTGACCACAAGCCCCATGGCTGCTGCAGAACATCTCACACCCTCTTGGGCCCTGTACCCAGCAGCGTGTGAGCATGGGAATCCCACTCCTCTAACCTCTGGCTCGTCCTGTCCCACCCAGCCTCACATGTGGATAACATTCTCCATCAGAGGAAGGAGACCCAGATGAGAGGGTCTAGAAAGTGTACCTTATAAAGTATGTGCAGGAATCAGGTCCCTTCACTGGCAGGAGAGACAACAGAAGAAAACTGAGAGTTGTCTTGAGATGGTTGAAATTTCTTTTTTTTTTTTTTTTTGAGATTTATTTATTTATTTTGAGAGCGAGCGAGCAAGAGAACGTGCACAAGCAGGAGGGGCAGAGGGAGGAGAGAGACAATCCCAAGCAGACTCTGTGCTGAGCGTGGAGCCCGAGGCGGGGCTCGATCTCATAACGTGAGATCGTGATCTGAGCTGAAATCCAGAGTCCGATGCTCAACCGACGGTGCCACCCAGGCGCCCTGAGATATTTGAAATTTCTTGTGTAAAAAGATGGGTTCCCCGCAGGGTAGGCAGCTCCCCTGGAGCGTCCGTCAGTGACCCCCACACCGGGGCTCTGGCAGCTGACCGCACAAGGCTCAGTGTCCGCAGGGGAGAGGGATGTGCTACCCTGGGCATTTCTCGAGCCGGCGCCGCGGGCCTCACGGGCTCAGCTGCGTGGCTACTCGTGTCTCCTTGAAGACAGAGCAGCTGGCTGAGAGGCTGGGAGGACCCAGCCAGGGAGGAGGTGTGGTTGGGCCCGGGCAGCCTGGGAGTGCTGTGTCTCCATCAGGCCGGCCGGGACATTGGGGTTCCCCCAGGGAGCGGCGGGGTCCCTGCCCTGCACGCGCACTTGAAGTGACAAAGCACGCGGCTTCATTGCAGTGAACCGCCTGGGTGACCTCAGGAACGACAACGACCCCAACTGCACGTATGAGGGGGACAACAACATCCTGCTGCAGCAGACCAGCAGCTATCTGCTCAGCCTGCTGGCACACCACGTCCAAGGTGAGGCCCCACCCTGGCTCACGCAGGCAAGCCGTCCCGGCCCTGCCGAGGGAGCTCGCCCCACAAGGCCCCTGTGTCTGCAGGAAGGAAATGTGTTACGAAACATGACTGACCAGCTCCCGGGGTGCTCCGGTCACTCCGGGTCCTGGGTGTGCTTGTAGGTGGCGCTCACTTCCAGAGCCCTCTGAGGACTGTGGACTTCCTGCAAGCCTATCCCGATATCCTTGGCCAGAGGTTCACATGCCCCAGCGTCGACAGCTGCCTGGACTCCTCAGGTGAGCGTGCCGTCTCCCTGTTTCCCTCCCGTCGTGATCCCTGGGGCCCACTGTGCAGCAGGGGTTCATCCAGCGCCTCCCTGGGCGTGATGCTGAGTCAGGCGCTGACTCTCCCTAAGGATGAAGAGGGAGAGGCTCTGGGTCCTATCCCTGCCTCGCTGGGTGGCAGGGCCCGTGACTGAGCTGTCTTCACAGGAACCCGGGGCCCTCCTGCTCAGGGCCTTTGCACGTGCCAGCCTCACTGGCCTCACTTCTGTGGCCCCCGCCCCGCGGCACGTTCACCGTTCTCAGCCCCAAACAGGCTCAGCTGCAGTCAGCACTGGGCTCCATGCTCATCGCGCTTGGCCGTGATTGTTGAGCGCCTAACCCTAACCATGGGATACCCGCCGCCATGCACGGGGGGAACGGCAGAGACCCTGCTTCTCCCCCACGGGGTCTATCCTCAGAGAAATGAGTGCGGGCTATAGGCAGCACACGACAAGCAAATGCGTTTTCAATGCAGAATGTACTCGATCTACAGACGGCACGTGCCCTTATGCTGGTCGCCCCTTTGATCTACAAGTATCAGTGTGCAACCTGGCTGGGAGGCAGAGCCGCGAGACCCAGGTTCCTGCTCTCACGCAGCTTTGCAGTCCAATGGGGGCGGGCCTGGTGCAGGGAGCAGGGGCTGTGTGGCGGTGGCCCGCGCAGGACAGCCTGTCTGGGGTCTCAGTGACAAGGACGCGGTGGCCACAGGGGCGCCGTGGGAGGGATGTACCCGCTGGGGTGCACCTGTCGTCCAGGGCCATGGGAAACACTTGACTCTGAGCAAGAGAGCTGCTCACCGACTTGGGTCTGTGTGTTCGTTGTGACGATTCACTCTCAAATGTTACTCTGGAGAAAAGGCCGCTCTGGCAGCTGTGGGAACAGAGGGACACGGCAGGAGAGGGTGTCCTGGACTGGGTGGTGGCGGCTCCAGCAGAGGGGGC
>NW_027688171.1:0-363 GCF_054177405.1 Leptonychotes weddellii | reverse complement strand
TTTATCTTCAGATTTTTTACTCAAGTTCCTTTTCTAAATCTCCAGTTATCCTCTGGATATTTCCAGTTAAGTGTCTCCCATCATGTTAACTTCAACAGATCAAAACCCATCCTATTTCCTCCCCACACAGGGTTCTTTCTCAAACTTCTGTGATCTTGTCTCTGCTAAAGGAACCATTACTTTAACATTCCTTCAGACATGAATGGTTATAGTTATTGATTCTAGCTATCATCTTCCTTGTCAGTCATCCTTTGAAAAATGTCTTAAGCCAGTCCCTTTATCATCATTCCCATCCAGACTCACAGGCTCACACCTACGGTACTGCAGTAGCCTTTGGGGACCAAATATTCTCATTTCCCTTAA
>NW_027688170.1:0-363 GCF_054177405.1 Leptonychotes weddellii | reverse complement strand
TCATAGAATGCATTTGGAATCTTTCCTTCAAGAGGTCACCTTTTCTATATGCTTTGTTCATTAATGTAGCCTGAGCAGAAAGGATGGTGACTAGCTCAGTGAATATTTGTTAAACGAATGAGTCCAAATATTCAAACCTAGGCTCTGCTGTTATTTAACTTATTTTACATTAATTACCAGATGAATATTTTTTTTTTTTCCAAGGGTATGAATCTCATTTATTTAAAACAGTATTTCTCACCTTTCTCAAACTGAAGACTGCAAAAAATAAAAGCAGTGCTTTATTGAGCTGTCATTCACCCCAGAGCAGTGCCGCTGTGTCCCCACGCTGTGACCCCTGCGCCCACGAAACTGCAGCTCACG
>NW_027688169.1:0-363 GCF_054177405.1 Leptonychotes weddellii | reverse complement strand
ATTATGAGCAACTCTATGCCAGCAAATTAGACAATCTGGAAGAAATGGATGCATTCCTAGAGATGTATAAACTACAAAAACTGAACCAGGAAGAAATAGAAAACCTGAACAGACCCATAACCACTAAGGAAATTAAAGCAGTAATCAAAAATCTCCCAACAAACAAGAGCCCAGGGCCAGATGGCTTCCCAGGGAAATTCTACCAAACATTTAAAGAAGAATTAATACCTATTCTTCTGAAGCTGTTTCAAAAAATAGAAATGGAAGGTAAAGTTCCAAACTCGTTTTATGAGGCCACCATTACCTTGATCCCCAAACCAGACAAAGACCCCATCAAAAAGGAGAATTACCAACCAATATCCT
>NW_027688168.1:0-363 GCF_054177405.1 Leptonychotes weddellii | reverse complement strand
TGTCCCCACAGAGACCCCCATCCTGCTGACAACCTTCGGATCCCACGGGGACCCCTGAGCTCCGGGGCCACACGTCAGGGCCATGCGCCAGGGCCATGTGTCAGGACCACATGTCAGGGCCACACGTCAGGGCCATGCGTCAGGACCATGGGTTAGGACCACGCATCAGGATCATATGTCAGGGACCACACGTCAGGACCACATGTCAGGGCCACACGTCAGGGCCACGTGTCAGTGCCACGTGTCGGGGCCCACACATCAGTGCCACGCATTGGGGCCACACATCAGGACCACGCATCAGGGCCACGTGTCAGGGCCACGCATCAGGGATGACACGTCAGGGCCACGCATCAGGGCCACATG
>NW_027688167.1:0-363 GCF_054177405.1 Leptonychotes weddellii | reverse complement strand
ATTGCTGTTGGAGAAGGCATACAGGGCCAGGGGCTTCTCCCGACGGTTGATGAAGTCGATGGCCTCGTCCAGGCTCCTCACGTTCACGATGGGCAGGATGGGGCCGAAGATCTCCTCCTGCATCACCGGCTCGGTCTCCTGCACGTCCACCAGCACCGTGGGGGCTGCGGGCACAGGGGACGGCTCAGCCCTGGGGCCGGGCGGGGGAGGGGGGGCACGGGCAGGGCTCAGGGGCCTTCTGGGGCAGAGAGCGTCCCCGCAGCCCCCGGGAAGGCCGGTGAGGGGTTCTCCAGCCCCGGCGGGGGCCGGCCCAGGTGGAGCGGAGGTCAGGGAGGCGGGGGCCCAGGCTGGCCTCGGTGGTCC
>NW_027688166.1:0-363 GCF_054177405.1 Leptonychotes weddellii | reverse complement strand
AAAAAAAAAGTTAAAAAAATAAAATTAACTTTGAAACACTAAAGAATCATCGTAAAAAATGCCATGGATTCTATGTGCATTATTCCCCTAGCACTGCAGTTCTGCCGTTCTCATTGGTCGGTAAACTTGGTCTTGGCTGGCTGATCTCGCTGATTTTCTGGGGGAGGGGCCTATGGCTGTGGTTCCCAAATGTCTTTGCTGGAGGCGGAATTGCCCCGCCCTTGCCTGGTCTCGGCTAAGTAATCTGCTGGGGTTTGCTCTCGGGAGCTTTTGTTCCCTGCAAGCCTTCCATACAGCTTTGTAAGATGAGAGTGAAAATAGTGGCCTCCCAATCTCTGCCCTGGCGGAGCCGAGAACTCGGGG
>NW_027688165.1:0-363 GCF_054177405.1 Leptonychotes weddellii | reverse complement strand
GTGTACTCTTCCGTGCCTCCAGCTTTCTAAAACCACGTGCACCATTTTTAGGACAATTTGGTGTCTTTTTTGCCTGTCTTTTTCTGTGTACATGAAAGAAACGGCTGGAGGCAACTTTGGTCGGTTCCGACCGTGCGCGGACGTTTACGTGGGCAGCTGGGCTTTTGGGCAGTGTCCTTTTGTGCCCATTGCCCTGGGGGTCGGCCATGGAAATGCTGAGCTGGACAGCTCAGGCACAGAAGCCTTGCTTGCATCTCAGGGCATTCAGTGTGGCCATTGGAAGAGCTTCCTACGTCATACACATGGAGGCCCCCTGAGCCTTGGGCCTGTCCTGTTCCAGGGCCCCGGGCAGGCGGCAGTCCC
>NW_027688164.1:0-363 GCF_054177405.1 Leptonychotes weddellii | reverse complement strand
CATTGCCCAGGGCCGGGGGCAGTGAGAGAGGGGCTGGCTGAACCCATTTCAGGAGACACCCCTGAGGTCCTGCAAAGTGCAACAGGCCCCAAGATCACCCATGAGGTGGGCAAGGCTGCTGGCCACACCGCCTCAGGACAGAACCACCGTGTGCAGGGTCTAGGAGAAGCCAACCAGTCCCTCGGGCAGAGATGAACGGCTTCTTCAGGCCGCCCTTCATGTTGGGAGACGACCGAGCCCTCAGAGGCAGATGTGTCCTGGGAGACAGGCTCCCACCACTCAGCGGGGACGGGGCTCAAAGTCACCCTGGGAGGTGTTTTCGGGCCACTGACATCCCCCCACCATAAAGACATCCAGAAGATG
>NW_027688163.1:0-363 GCF_054177405.1 Leptonychotes weddellii | reverse complement strand
ATCAAGTAAGGTTTAATTATCATTTGAGTACACTGCTGAAGAAGATAGGGAATCATTAAAAATACGTTAAAAGAATTCCTATTGGGGCGCCTGGGTGGCTCAGTCGGTTAAGCATCTGCCTTCAGCTCAGGTCATGATCCTGGGGTCCTGGGATTGAGCCCCATGTTGGGCTCCCTGCTCAGCAGGGAGTCTGCTTCTCCCTCTCCCTCTGCCCCCTGCTTTTGCACTCTTGCTCTCTCTCAAATAAATAAATGAAAAAATCTTTTAAAAAATTCCTATTAAATACTAAAGATAATATAGAAAAAAAAATTTGGTTCCTAAATGTAGCAAGCTTTGGTTATTTGGAAGAGTCACCATATTCAA
>NW_027688162.1:0-363 GCF_054177405.1 Leptonychotes weddellii | reverse complement strand
AAAAAAAAAAAAAACAACTATGTCTTGATAGATGAGAGAGAAAGAGAGAGAGGGATAGTGGATATACATACACAGAGTAATAGGAAAAACACAGGGCACATACATTTCTTGCACCTGAAATTAAAAGCTGTGGAAAATTCGAATATGTTCACTTTGTAACCAAGGACAACTTCACAAAAAGGAAAGAAAAGCATACTGCATAAAGCAAAAACTGAAGGTATAGAACCTTTCCAAGTCTGCGTTTTCCAACTGTCTTAACTACTCAGTTACCTAGAGGAATCTCTTCTTTTTTTTTTTCTTTTTACTACATCAGAGCTTATGGGCACAAGTATTGAGGATTTGGCTATTTCAGACCCTTCCAGT
>NW_027688161.1:0-7036 GCF_054177405.1 Leptonychotes weddellii | reverse complement strand
GATCCCCAGGGGCAGGGCATAGGTTAGGAGCTAGGAAAGAATGTAACCGTCATCCCCCCTTCCTGCTCCTCCCTTATCCCATGACTGCCTCCCTGCGTGCCTACACGTCGTCGGGGAAAATGCAAGCCTGCCTCAAGATATTTGCCATCCCTGTGTACTCCTTTCCCACGCTTGGAGGCATCTGTCCTTGCTTTTCTGATAAAAAACAAAATAAAAGCTATGAGCAGAACCCAGCTGAGGCTGCCTCTGGCAGAGGCAGTCCTGCAGGGCCGCTCAGATGGTTGTCTGAGAACTTGATTTCAGTGTGTGACGACATTTGGCGCCCGAACAGGGATTTTGTTCAGGACTCGATATAATCCTCATCCTGCACATCACTCCTCAAGCCCGAGACAGGGAGAGGATGTGCGCTCATCCAGGTAGGAAGTACGGTGCTTGACGTCTGCGACGGATTGACGGTTGAACTCACATTTTTCTTTCAGGCGTGCAGGATTTTACTTTCAATTTCTCTCTGATCTGTTTTTCTGTTATAAACGTGTTAGTTATGGGAACATCTTTAAGTAGGCAACAGGCTGTCCATGAGGAGCGAGTGCGAGTGCTTCTGCACCTTACAGCGTGCAAAGTAACTGATAAGGATTTAATACAATTGTTGTCAGTAATAGATCAGCATTTCCCATGGTACATGCCCTAGGGCTCCCGTTCAGTTGAGGACTGGGAACGTGTGGGCAGATGGCTGAAAAATGCACTGGGTCCTGTTACAGCTTCTCATTTGCATACATGGGATCTTTGCCGGATAGCTATCCACTCTTTACAGAAAAAAACCAGCTAAAACTAATTGGCAAGACCTCATTCCTCCCCCTTCAGATCCGCCGACGCAGCCCCCAGTCACGGCAACAGCCCCATGAATGTAGCCCCTACCACCCCACTGGAGGCTCCAATAATATCCCCCCGATAAATTGCCTTCTCCTTCTCCGCCCTCCCCAGAGGCAGAAAATAAAGCTGTCGAGGAGAGTGCCTCCTTTTCCTTGGTAGGAAAGATATTAAAGGAATACAAAAAAAAAAAGGAAGCCCAAGAACAAGAAGGCTTTATTGGAGCACGTCCTGTCCTTGGAGCCCAGGGACAAGCTCCACCACACGATCATTTAGCATCCCAGGGCCTCCAGGAGCTCCGTCGGAGCATCCGTGAGAATGGGCCCTCAAGTACTTTCACAAAGGGTATCACAGAAGGGATCAGTGGGGTTAGGAGATGACCCCTTGGGACTGGAAAACATTGGTCAAAATGGTTCTTAACACCGCCCAATATTCTTTATGGCTACAAGAATATCGAGGCGCTGTTCAGATAACTGCCGTGGACGACTTGACAAATAACGTACCTATTGGAATTGAGAAGTTATCAGGAGAAGGGCCTTAAGGACTGTGGACGCCCAAGTTATTTGGATCGAAGGGCATTTCCGCAAATAGCAGACGCTGCCGTTAAGGCCCGGTCCCGGATTCCAGATTCTCCTACCCCATCTGGCTCGTTCGCTACCATTCGGCAAGGAGCCAGTGAACCCTGTATAACTTTTCTAGAGAGACTGCAAACTGCTATAGCAAGGCAAGTGGATAATACTGATGCACAAACACTTCTAACTGCTCAACTGGCCGATGAAATTGCCAATCAGGACTGCCAAAAGGTTCTGGCACCTGTAAGAGGCCAGCGCCCCAATATTGCGGAAATGATCCGAGCCTGCCAAAATGTGGGCACAGAGTCTCATAAGGCAGTATTGCTCACCTCCGCCTTAAATACTTTAAACGCGGCAAAGAGGGACATTTTCAGAAACAATGCCGACAACAAGAGCGGAAACGTCCCACTCAAAAATGCCCCAAATGTAAAATGGGATTATCACTGGACTAACCAATGCCCTTCCAAATCCGACTTGCAGGGAAACCCGCTGTCGGGAAACTTGAAGAGGGGCGCGGGAACGAGCGATGCAAACCCGGAACCAATCCTCAAACCCAAAAGCCCAAATGTGAAATGTCAACACAAAGGAATGGACCCCCAAAATGTCCAACCACCCCTTCACCCCAGACGACACCGAGTGATAGACTTGGTCGCTGCTGCTGCAGGCAGCACAGGATGGACCTGCCTCTTGCTTGTGGTGTGACCCTTAATAGTGCTGGGGAAGTAAAAAAGGCCCCAACAGGCATATTTAGTCCTTTGTCAAAAAGGTAGGAATGATTTGGGGGCGCTCCAGCGCAATTATGAAAGGCATATTCGTTCTCCCTGGGGTTATTGATTCTGATTATACAGGGGAAATTCAAATAATGTTGACTTCCTTTGCTTAGGCAGAAATATGGGCACAGCCCGAAGTAGCACATTGGCTTCTGCTTCCTTATTGGGCCCCCAAATAGTCAAAATATACGAAGACGTGATAAGGGCTTTTGCAGTACCAACGCCAAGCGTGAAGCCTTTGGGGCTGTGCCCATACAGGACACGTGACCCGCCTTACAAATCACAATTGCAAAAAGAACTGTTAAAGGCTTACTAGATCCTGGGGCCGATGTAGCTGTCATTCGAGCCCCAGACTGGCCAACAGAAATTCCCCTTGCGCCCCGTTCACAAACTCTTACCGGAATAGGGGGCCAAGACGGTCCCCTACAAAGTAAATGTCCTGTCGGATGCATTGATGTGGAAGGGCATCGAGCCATCGTAAGACCTTTTGTTCTAAACATCCCCGTTTCTCTCTGGGGAAGAGACTTACTAAAGCAATGGAATCTTCCCTTACAGACAAATTTATCCTGACGGCCATCGCTACAGAAACCGCCCCCACTCAAGCTGTCTTGGAAAAACCAAGAAACTGTCTTGGAAACTCCCTGCTTGGGTGGAGCAATGGCCTATAAAAGGGGACAAACTAAAACACCTATTAACCCTCGTAGAATTAACTCGTGAGCACAGAGAACCCTCTACCAGCCCGTGGAATGCTCCTATCTTTTGTATCTGCCCCCAAAATCAGGCAAATGGAGATTGCTACATGATTTACGGGAAGTTAATGCTCAAATGATTCCCACGGGGCCCTTGCAGTTTGGTCTTCCAAATCCTTCCTTACTCCCTTCAACTCAAAATCTCATTGTGACTGATCTCAAAGATTGCTTCTTTACTATTCCCTTGCACCCTGAGGATAAAGAAAAATTTGCCTTCTCTGTCCCCATGATCAACAATCGCAGAGCTGTACAAAGACACCGATAGAAGGATCTGCCCCAGGGCATGATGAAGAGCCCCACCCCCCATGTGTCAGTCTTTTGTTAGTGCAGCCTTTTGACCTGCCCGAAATAGATTCCCACAAATACTTACCACTACACGGATGATATCCCGCTTGCTTCAGATAATAACCCCTTCTCTATACATGTTTACAGTTTCTTATTGATTCAGTCACTGCCGCCGGTTTGCTCATCGCTCCTGAGAAAATACAAACACAGCTCCATGGAAATATCTGAGGTATAAGCTCGTGTTGCAGACAGTCACTCCTCGATAGATGGCTATCCGTTTTCCGTCGCCACCTAACTTTTAGCTCACTGCGGCAATTCCTCGGACACATTAATCTGCTGCGTCCCACTTTAGAAATTCCTACTTGCCAATTGACCTCCCTTTTTAACTTATTACAGGGAGATCCAAACCCTGCGTCCACACGATCCATGATGCCTCGAGCAAAACAACAACTAGATCTTCTCTCCCAACGACTAACCTCTACTTCATTAGACTCCAGAGATCCCTCTGCCGGCATAACTTTCCTTGTCTTGAATACCCCTCACTCCCCTTTGGGGATAATCTGCCAAGTCCTGCCTGATAAATGCCTTGTTCTTTTTTTTTTTTTTTTTTAAGATTTTATTTATTTATTTGAGAGAGAGAGCATGAGACAGAGAGAGCACATGAGAGGGGGGAGGGTCAGAGGGAGAAGCAGACTCCCCCCTGAGCAGGGAGCCCGATGCGGGACTCGATCCCGGGGCTCCAGGATCATGACCTGAGCCGAAGGCAGTCGCTCAACCAACTGAGCCACCCAGGCGCCCTGATAAATGCCTTGTTCTTGAATGACTTTTCCTCCCAGCGCAACCCAAACATAGGGTCGCCTCTCATCTCTCTCTGATTACAGCTCCTACGAGAGGTCGGAAAAGAATAATTCAGCTAACTGGCTTTGATCCCCAATCTATCTACCTAGGCGTCAGCAAAGAAGAAATGGATAATCTATGGATACACGATGAAAAGTTCCAAACTGCAATGGCTAATTTTATGGGTCAATTTATCTTCTCATTGTCCTCAGATAAACATATCCAGAGCCTCAGATATTTCCACCTGTCCTCCTACTCTCTCATTTCTTTTTTTTTTTTAAAGATTTTATTTGTTGATTTGAGAGAGAGATAGAGTGAGAGAGAGAACGCAAGGGGGGGTAGGGTTAGAGGGAGAAGCAGACTCCCTGCTGAGCAGGGAGCCCGATGCGGGACTCGATCCCGGGACCCCGGGATCATGACCTGAGCCGAAGGCAGTCGCTTAACCAACTGAGCCACCCAGGCGCCCTACTCTTTCATTTCTAATAAAACCTTATTTGATGCTCTTACAGTGTTCATGTCGGCTCCAAAACAGCCGCAAGAGGGGCTGTAACACGGAAACAGGGGAATACATGAAAATATGCTTATAAGCCTTTATCACACCCGCTCACAGAGCAGAATTGGCTACTGCCATTCTTGCTCTAAAGATCTTTTCTCAAGCACCTATTAATCTAATAACAGACTCCCAATTGATGGCACAATTATTGACGGACCTCCCTACCACCACTCTTAACACACACACACACATCGATCGCCCTCTACTATCTGTGTTTCTTGAAGCTCGGGCATTGTTACAACACAGGTTTTCCCCATTGTTTGTCCTTCACATGCTCAGTCATTCTCATCTCCCCGGTCCTTTTACGGAGGGTAACAATTTTGCTGATTCCTTACTTACTGGATCTTTATTCTCCTCTGCCTTGGATTCTCACTCCTTTTTTCACCAAGGGGCAGGGGCTTTGGCTACACAGTTTTCTATCTCTCTTTCACAAGCAAAACACATCATACGCTCCTGTCCCGGCTGCCAACAATTTTTTTCTGCTCATCTTCCTGGAGGAGTCAATCCCCGTGGTTTATCCACCAATCGACGACGGTGAATGGATGTGACCCACTTCCCCTCATTTGGACAACTACAATGGGTACATGTTACTATTGATACTTACTCTGGATGTCTATGGGCCTCCGCTCAGAGTGGTGAAGGCTCCTCTCATGTCATTAATCATCTCTTGGAATGCTTTGCCATAATGGGCATCCCGCAACAATGGCCTGGCTTGTACGTCCCATCGCATAACCCAACTCCTAAATGATTGGGGAATCACACATTCTCCTGGCATTCTCCCGAAATCCTCCAGGTCAAGCCATTGTCACACGTGCCAATGGTATCTTGAAACTACTTCTGCATAAAAAAGGGGGGGATTGAGGCCCCCCCAAATGAGAATAATGAAGGCACTGTTTACTATTAATCACATACAACTAGACAGACATTTTAATTCGGCTCATTCAAAGCATTTTTGGGTTGAGGAACCCCTTCCCAAACTGCAAGTATGGTACAGACTGCCCAATGGGGGACCACAATGGAATGGCCCGGTACCTTTACTCACGTGAGGGAGAGGTTACGCTGCTGTGCTTTCTCCACAAGGTCCTATGTGGCTACCCGCTCGGCTGACTAAGCCTCACCATGAGCTGGCACGAGGAATTCAAACGCCCGCTTCCATGCTTCAGCCTGATGTCGGTAACCCCACCACCCGGCATGCCATCGGCCAAGGAAAGGAAGAATGAACCAACACCTATCAAAGATATCTCATGGGGTGATGTAAAAGGGCCCGCAGCTATTTTAGGCATCATGGCTGTAGCCGCTACCGCAGCAATCGCTGCTGATCTTTGGCTTCTTCCCTCCAAACGGCACAACAAGTTCATTCACACATGCAAAACACTACAACCGATGTAGAAGAACAGGTCAAAAGTAACAAATTTGGTTAGGAGAACATCAACAGGCACTCTGGACTAGATCCCAATTAACTCGTGACTCGGAGTTTACCTCCTACTGCATTACTTCGATTCCCTATAACAAGACTTGGGGGCAACTGAAAACTCATCTTAATCAAGCCTTTTCCTCTCCTTGAATCTCTCCATTGAAAATATATTTTTTTAAGATCTTATTTATTTGTCAGAGAGAGAGCATGCGTGCACACACAAGCAGGGGGGCGGAGCAGAGGGAGAAGCAGACTCCCTGCTGAGCAGGGAGGGACTCGATCCCAGGACCCCGGGATCATGACCTGAGCCGAAGGCAGACCCTTAACTCACTGAGCCACCCAGGCGCCCCTCTCCATTGAAAATCTAAAACTTAAGTAACAAGCACAAATACAGGAACTCCAACAAGAAAGCCAACAAGCTACCATTAATACTCTCAATATTTCTACCTGGCTCTATCCAAAAAACTGGTTCTCTGAGCTCAATCTCCGCTCTTGGTTTTACATGGCTATACTGCTTTTAATAATCTCCTTTCTCGTTATAGTCATCAAGGCAAGCCTCTCCTGCTGTTCTGCCTAGAGGACCCGAAACACACTTGTAGCGACCACACAGATCCTCGCCACCCCCTTAAATAGCCCACCTACATATCCCACTAAACAAAAAGGGGGACTGTGGAGTTATTCTTAGAATATTGTAAGCCCTAAGGGGTGAGTGTGGAAGCAGCTGAAACGTCAGCAGCGTTCCTGGCCTCCGGCTGTTGAAAGCAATGGCCCAGAAGGAACAGGATCCCACGATCCCCAGGGGCAGGGCATAGGTTAGGAGCTAGGAAAGAATGTAACCGTCATCCCCCCTTCCTGCTCCTCCCTTATCCCATGACTGCCTCCCTGCGTGCCTACACGTCGTCGGGGAAAATGCAAGCCTGCCTCAAGATATTTGCCATCCCTGTGTACTCCTTTCCCACGCTTGGAGGCATCTGTCCTTGCTTTTCTGA
>NW_027688160.1:0-363 GCF_054177405.1 Leptonychotes weddellii | reverse complement strand
ATCAAGTAAGGTTTAATTATCATTTGAGTACACTGCTGAAGAAGATAGGGAATCATTAAAAATACGTTAAAAGAATTCCTATTGGGGCGCCTGGGTGGCTCAGTCGGTTAAGCATCTGCCTTCAGCTCAGGTCATGATCCTGGGGTCCTGGGATTGAGCCCCATGTTGGGCTCCCTGCTCAGCAGGGAGTCTGCTTCTCGCTCTCCCTCTGCCCCCTGCTTTTGCACTCTTGCTCTCTCTCAAATAAATAAATGAAAAAATCTTTTAAAAAATTCCTATTAAATACTAAAGATAATATAGAAAAAAAAATTTGGTTCCTAAATGTAGCAAGCTTTGGTTATTTGGAAGAGTCACCATATTCAA
>NW_027688159.1:0-363 GCF_054177405.1 Leptonychotes weddellii | reverse complement strand
GGGAGAGGGAGAAGCAGGCTTCCAGCTGAGCAGGGAGCCCGATGTGGGGCTCAATCCCAGGACCCTGGGATCATGACCTGAGCCGAAGGCAGACGCTTAACGACTGAGCCACCCAGGCGCCCCTAAATAAATAAAGTCTTAAAAAAAATACACAGGTGCCTCTTTCACTTGGGATCTGGCTTTCGGTACTGGTCGCGTGTGACGTGAAGCTCTAGCCCCTTTTGTGATTAACACCATTCTTGCGCCGGGTCCTCAAAACAAAAGGTAACTGAGTCTGAATTCCATGCAGGTTGGTGGGTTGTGCTGCTGCTCACCTTGGAGTGTGGGGAGGATCTGAGCTGTGGAAGTGCTTAGGTGAGAGAG
>NW_027688158.1:0-363 GCF_054177405.1 Leptonychotes weddellii | reverse complement strand
TTGGGGAGGGTATGTGCTATGGTGAGCGCTGTGAATTGTGTAAGACTGTTGAATCACAGACTTGTACCTCTGAAACAAATAATACATTATATGTTAAAAAAAAAAAAAGAAGAAGAAGATAGCAGAAAGGGAGGAATGAAGGGGGAAAAATCGGAGGGGGAGACGAACCATGAGAGACTATGGACTCTGAGAAACAAACTGAGGGTTCTAGAAGGGAGGGGGGTAGGGGGATGGGTTAGCCTGGTGATGGGTATTAAAGAGGGCAAGTTCTGCCTGGAGCACTGGGTGTTATATTAAAACAATGAATCATGGAACACTACATCAAAAACTAATGATGTAATGTGATTAACATAACATAATTTA
>NW_027688157.1:0-363 GCF_054177405.1 Leptonychotes weddellii | reverse complement strand
ATGAAGGGATAGAATATGACTCTAAGAATGAAAAATAAAAAAGATTTTTTAAAAAAGCGATTGATAAGATGTTGTTGAAAAAGGGAAAAAGAAAAATTAAAAAAAAGAAAAGAAAAAGAAAGTTAAAAAAAGATTAACTTTGAAAGACTAAAGAATCATGGTAAAAAAGCCATGAATTCTATGTGCAGTATTCCCCTAGTGCTGGAGTTCTGCCATTCTCATTGATCGCTAAACTTGGTCTTGTCTGGCTGTTCTCGCTGATCTTCTGGGGGAGGGACCTGTTGCTGTGGTTCCCAAATGTCTTTGCAGGAGGCGGAATTGCCCCGCCCTTGCCGGTCCGGGCTAAGTAATCTGCTTGGGTTT
>NW_027688156.1:0-363 GCF_054177405.1 Leptonychotes weddellii | reverse complement strand
GGATATGAACCATGAGAGACTATGGACTCTGAGAAACAAACTGAGGGTTCTAGAGGGGAGGGGGTGGGGGGATGGGTTAGCCTGGTGATGGGTATTAAAGAGGGCATGTACTGCATGGAGCACTGGGTGTTATACACAAACAATGAATCATGGAACACTACATCAAACTAATGATGTAATGTATGGTGATTAACATAACATAAAAAATATATTAGTGTAGGTTGTATACAGCAAGGACAAAAATCGTCAGTTGTGCCTGATAGCATAATATTAAACACTGATTAGGGCATTTGCCTACGTCATATGATCCAGAAAAAAGAAGGAATTGAGTATTATAGTCATTTGGATCAGTGGAGGATATCT
>NW_027688155.1:0-363 GCF_054177405.1 Leptonychotes weddellii | reverse complement strand
GGGAGAGGGAGAAGCAGGCTTCCAGCTGAGCAGGGAGCCCGATGTGGGGCTCAATCCCAGGACCCTGGGATCATGACCTGAGCCGAAGGCAGACGCTTAACGACTGAGCCACCCAGGCGCCCCTAAATAAATAAAGTCTTAAAAAAAATACACAGGTGCCTCTTTCACTTGGGATCTGGCTTTCGGTACTGGTCGAGTGTGACGTGAAGCTCTAGCCCCTTTTGTGATTAACACCATTCTTGCGCCGGGTCCTCAAAACAAAAGGTAACTGAGTCTGAATTCCATGCAGGTTGGTGGGTTGTGCTGCTGCTCACCTTGGAGTGTGGGGAGGATCTGAGCTGTGGAAGTGCTTAGGTGAGAGAG
>NW_027688154.1:0-363 GCF_054177405.1 Leptonychotes weddellii | reverse complement strand
GGTAAAATATTTCAATTTGTGGATTATTACTCCCTTTAGTCACTAACAGACCTCTATTTATGTTAACTTTTAACTTGCTGTCACATTCATTATTTTATGTCATCCAGCTGATTCTCATAACAACCCTGTGGATAAGCAAGATAGGTTTTTCAATGGATAATACAGACACACAGAGAGGTTATATAGTTTGCTCAAGTCATGCAGCTGGTTAGTGAGGTAATCTGGACCAGGTCTCCTGGTTTGGGTTCAAATGCTCTTCTTAAAAATCAGGAGATATCACCTCACATCTGGTAGAATGGCTATTCTCAAAAACACAAGAGGTAACCTGTATTGGTGAGATGTAAAGAAAAGAGACCCCTTGTG
>NW_027688153.1:0-363 GCF_054177405.1 Leptonychotes weddellii | reverse complement strand
AAAAAAAAAAAGGACAATGGAGTATTTTAAATAGTCATTGGGAAGATCTGTTACCAGTGTGAGGTTGGGTCCACAGGGAGAGAAACGATAACCATAATTCACCCAATGCTAGTGAAGGGAGTGGGATTAACATCAGATTTACCAAAAGCAACTTCATCTTAATAAAAGAGGAGAATGGTAAGGAGGGTACCAATTTATATTTGGTAGTAAGGTAAATGAGCATTCGAATCTGAGGTAAGTCATCTGCAGAAAATGGGAAAGTGAAAGAACATATGGGAGAACCAGACATTTGAGAAGAATAAAGAAAATTTGAAATAGCCATTGTACAGTAAAAGGTCAATCTGACCAGAGAAGCATATTGGT
>NW_027688152.1:0-363 GCF_054177405.1 Leptonychotes weddellii | reverse complement strand
CTCCCTGCTCTGCAGGAAGCCTGCTTCTCCCTCTCCCACTCCCCCTGCTTGTGTTCCCTCTCTCGCTGTGTCTCTGTCAAATAAATAAATAAAATCTTTAAAAAAAAATTAAATTAAATTAAAAAAAAAAACACAAATACCTTCAGGCGCAATCTGGTAATACGAATGAGTTAAGTGACCTGGTGATACACTGGTGACCTGGAAAGCTTTGTCTGAGGGGCACAGGGCTCCTCACCTCCAACTGATTGTTACCGCGTGGCACTGGGGTACCAGTCTTAGATCTTCTGCTTTTTCTGGAGAAGCTAGATATTTGGATTTCTTCTTATCGTGGTAAAATACACATAAAACTGACCACTGTAACCA
>NW_027688151.1:0-363 GCF_054177405.1 Leptonychotes weddellii | reverse complement strand
AGGGTCCTGAGATGAGCTCCACACTGAGCATGGAGCCTGCTTAAGATTCTCTCTCTCTCTTTCTCCCTTTGCTCCTCCCCCCACCACCTCCCCCCTGCTTGCTCCTGGGGGCTTGCACTCTCTAAAAGAAAAAAAAGAAAGAAAATCCCACTTATGATGTTGAGTTATTGCTTGTTTTCTTTGTAGTTTCTAAATTGTTTGGATTGTTTTCTCTTGAGCATATATTCTTTTAATAAAACCAACTATCACCATTTAGGGGGTGCCTGGTTGGCTCAGTCCCTAGAGCATACAACTCTTGATCTCAGGGTCCTTCGTAGGACCCCACCTTGGGTGTGGAGCCTACTTAAAACAAACAAACAAACA
>NW_027688150.1:0-7037 GCF_054177405.1 Leptonychotes weddellii | reverse complement strand
ATGCGGGGCTCGATCCCAGGACCCTGGGATCACGACCTGAGCCGAAGGCAGACTCTTAACGGCTGAGCCACTCAGGCACCGCTGGGCATTAAAACACTTAACTGCTTTACTCTGATGCTCTTGCAAAAGCAAGATTCACCGAAAGGACCCTACCAAGTATTCCCGATCGCTGACACCATTGCCCAACCGGCAGGTCGAAACTGAGGAAGGCTCCACCTGACATCTGGTCCTGTGTAAATGCTGGACAAGACCACTGGCCACATATCTGTGGCCACTGCAAAGGGGGAAAATCCACCCTGCAAAGTCTGTTGGATTTGCCAGGATGCTGGTGATCTTGCAGTTCTGCCCATCCAAACCCCCTCCGTGATTTCCAATGGCGCAGTTTCTCGGGAACAGACTCACTCCTCCATCTCTACTGTGCCAGGCTCACCTGGGGGTCCATCTCCCTGCCTCTGGATAACAACCCCAAACCCAGGGCACCTTCCATCCAGGCTCTGGACAAAGAAAGGGACACAAGGCAAGGGTAACCAGAATAAAACCACCTTTCCTCCCTAGAGCTGACCAGGGAGGGAGTCCTGGGCCACAGATCCAAATGGGCATGACCAGGAGGCAATCATGATTCAAAATTGGCTTCCTTTGGCAGATCCCTACTCCCCTGGCCAGGAGCAAGCACAAAGGAGGTGATGACTGGGGACGTCCCCTTAACTCATGAAAATGTTGTGGAACCTGCTACTGAACCAGGAGCTACCCAACCAAAATCCCTTGACTCTCTGGCCAAACTCATTCCTGATAATAGGAGAGCCCTTGATGATCTCTTAGCTGAGCAAGGAGTCTGCCCTCTGGCCACACCACCCGCTGCACTTGGATCCCCAGTCCTGGGGGAGCTGAGACTCAGCTGTGCGAGATCTCCTGGCATAGGAAAATATTTGAACGGGATCTTTCCTTGACTTAAATTCTGATCATGTCTCTCAGGCTGGGGGATTGGGGAGGAGGGTTAAAACGAGACACCAGGTCCCAAATGGAGACGTGTGTGCCCAGCCCCAGGCCACCAGCCGATACTCAATGACAGTGTTGGCTCTCCCCGAGACCGAACCTTAAGCCAGTCATCAGGATCGCCCCCTATCAGCCCTAGGGAGGAAATCTGCCTGACAGGCCCCTGCCGCCCCCTCCCCCGAGGAAAATGTCCTTGCAGTAACCTGCTGTCCTGCCAAGAATAACGTCCTTGTTTGGTTCCCCTCTGCCTCTAAGTCTTTCATCTCCTACAGCTCCCTGGAGCTCCCTGCTCTCCGCTAGCCTGGAGGACGCCCAATTCCAATCAATCTGGGCGCAAATAAATTCCAAACGTTTTCAGTAGGCCTCAGTTTACCTTTTAACAGAAGACACAGAGAAAACGGAACACACATATATCTGAAAACACGAAACTTGAGATTTTATGAGGGTAATTTTCCCATACTTTATATTTTATATGTTTAAGTTTCCGGGAGAGGTGGTCTGGATCTGGGAAGGGAGAGCTGTGGAGAAATGAGCAGGAGGGGTTTGAGAAGGGAGACAGGGGGACGGGCGGGAAGGGTGGGGAGGAGACTTGGAGCAGTGTAGGCAGCTTAGCTGGGGGATGGGTGGGAGGGGTCTCGGAGGGGAGGGGAGGGGAGGGGAGTGAGTGCTAGGGGTAGGAAGGGAGATGGGGAAGGGGTGGGGCGTGCGTGGGAGGGGTGTACGAAGGGGGATGGGGTGGGGGAGGAGTCTTGCAGGGGAGGTGGGGGAAGCCAGGAGGGTGTAAGGTGGGGGCTGGGCTGGGCAGACAGCCGCCTCACCCACAGGACCATGCCTTGGGGACACCCCCGCCCCGCCGCGCGGCTTAGTCCAAGGTTCCCCTCTTCCCGGTCAGAGCAGCCTAATTGCCTAAGTCACCCGCTTGCCAGGAAATCACGAGGACAGCCAAAGACTGGGGTGAAAACATTAAGGCACCAACGTGAATAAAATACAAGCGATTCCAAGTTCATAAACCAAACTGAGGGGGCGCTCAGAGGCAATGGCATCAAGGGGAGGTTTGGAAAGCTCCAGAAGGTGCCTCAGCCAATCGGGCGCGATTAAGTTTGCACCGATCGGGATGGGCTGTTCGGATAAACACACAGGCCACTGCTCTTCCTGCTCGGCGCCGGGGCCTCCCGGGTCTGTGCGGGTTGGGGGGGCCCTGAGGCGAAGGTCCTCCGCCCCCCACCTCTGCCCCTCCCGGCCCCGCCTGCAGTTCGGCGCCCCCGCGCCCCCCACCTCTGCACCTCCCGGCCCCGCCTGCAGTCCTGCGCCCCCGCGGCCCCCACCTCTGCACCTCCAGGCCCCGCCTGCAGTTCTGCGCCCCCCGCGCCCCCCACCTCTGCACCTCCAGGCACCGCCTGCAGTCCTGCGTCCCCGCGGCCCCCACGTCTGCACCTCCCGCACCGCCTGCAGTTGTGCGTCCCGGCGCGAGGTACCCCTGTAGCCCGCACCTCTGCACCCCTGCATCCCCTAGCGGCTGTGGCCCCAGCCCCATTTCCACCCGCGCCCGGCCCTCCCAGCGCACAGGACCCCGGCGCCGGCCGGCCGGGACTGGCTCTGCACCATCCCCGCCGGGTGCGTCCCCGTCACGACCAAGGACCCACAGCGCGCGCCACGCCCGCGGGTGGCGGGCCGGAGATGGCCACCCGGGCCGGGGCTCGCTCTTCTGAGAGCCACCAGCGGTGCCAATTCAGTGACTCGCGCGGTTTTCGCGACGCGCTTGGCTCCTCTTTCGTCGTCTTGGGAGAGATGGAGCCTTTCAGACACATCTGGGAGCGAGATTGGGAGTGGGGTGGGATGGTAGGTTCGCGTGTGGAATTCTGGACGCGTACATCCGTCGTGGGCCTGGACTGGGCAACGGGCGGTCACCAGGTCGCCCTCAGTCCCCTGCCTGGCTCCCTCTGCCATTGTCGGCAGCCCCAGGTTGTGGCCCGCCTGCTCCACGAGCCCTCTGCTGGAACGCCACATACATTCTTTCCCTAGCAGAGAGCTAACAACCCCTGTAATTTCTGCAACGTAGGAATGGGCTCAAGAAGTGGCTCTCCGTGGGGGCTCGGAGTACAGCAGCCCATGGGTGAGCTGGGCGGTGCCTCTGGGGGTTGTTGGAGCCCTTGTTCCCCGTCCGCACACCTGCCAGCATCCCGGCTTCTCACGTCCTCTCCCCCCACACCTGCGGTTTGCCTCTCCACCCCTAGAATTCCCATGAATTCTTCCCTATTAGTTACACAGACTTTTTGTTGGTTGGCGGGCAGTTGTTTTCACAGGTGATTCTGAAATACACAGATTTATCTAGCTGTTCCTGGGACCTCCCTTCAGGGAAAGCCCTAGTTCTTTCCCAAGGAAACCAGCGTTCACTCTGTTGAAATCAGCTTGCCTCTGTGCATTGATCTCCCCTTTCTTTCAACAGCTTGTTTTTTTCCCACAGCCAGTAACTGTCTTTACAAGTAAGCAGTTTTAATGCCTTTTGCAACTTCCACGGATTATAGAAAAACCGCTCCTTTGGCCTCCCTACAGCCTTGCATCTGGGTACAGGGACCTTCTGGATCCTGGCCATACCTCCCTCCTGGTAAGGCTGGCCTATCGTGGCCACTGGACATCCACACATAATCCGGAGCTGGGGGCCCTACTCTGCTGCCTCCTGCAGTGAGCCTTTCTTAGCTGTGTGAAAATACCGGGGTCGTATTGTTACTGTTGGGGTATGCCCAGGCAACAGATGAGGACAGCTGTCACACTCAGTTCCCCAGAGGAGGGTGCACAGGGCACCACCAAGTCTGCCAGAAGGCAGGGCCGGGGGCAACGTGGGCAAGACCTTTACTGTGGTTTCTGCAGGAAAGGTGAGATATGGCAGAGCCAGCAGGCTCAAGGCTGGCTAGTTTGAGTATCTCCGTGGGTGCTGTCTGGCACCTGCCTGGGGGACGAGGAGGGCAGACAGATCGTGTGAGAGGCGGCAGTCGGGGGGCCCGTGGGCTCTGGGTTGCTGAGTTTGCAGATGAGAGGCATGCTCCTGGGTAAATCTGTTTCCTATCCGTAGGGTTGGGTAGTCCTGGGACGGGACGTGCTGGGGCCACAAAGCCCTGGACGTCAGGGCATCAGGTTGCAGAAACTAGGAGGCACGGTGACTACTAGGACTTGTTCTGCTCTTCCCTCCAGGACCTCCGTCTTCTCTCTTCCTCAGGGGGCTGCTTCTGTGGGTTCCCCGGTCTCGGCCCACCTGGGTCTCCCTCTCCTCTTCTCCACGCCTGTGTAGACGTCCCTGTGCTCTGGGAAGTCAAGCCTGTGCTGGACTGCAGCAGTGAGGATGGGCCTAGGTGGGCTGGGGCATGCAGCCCAGAGCCTGGCTCAACAGGGGCCCTGACAGAGGGCAGAATCGGAGCCCTGTGCTCATGACGCCCCATGGATGCCCTGCTCCTCGGGCCTCCTGGTCTAGAGCTGAGCCATCACCCTGCCTGGCCCTTGGGTGTGCTGGGGATATGGCTGTCATCCCCATGGCTCAGCATGTGCTCCTTGGAGTGTGCAAGAATCCAAATGTCCCAAACTGGAGCCAGGAAGGAAGTGTGTTGGTGTTCTTGCCCGTCATCAGGGCCGGAGTGTCATGGGGTGATTTTGTCGTCCCCCCCCCCCCCCAAACTCATGTTTGGAGCTTGGAGTGTGACTGCATTTGGTAATAGGATCTTGAAACAGGTGATTCAGGTAACACAAGGTCACTACGGTAGGTCCTAATCCAACAGGACTGGTGTCCTTTTGAGAGGTCAGGGCAGAGACACCCTGAGGGACAACCGTGTGAGGACATGGAGAGAAGACAGCATGTGCACGCCAAGGAGAGAGGCTTCCAGCGGAACCAGCCCCGCCCACGCCTGCATCTCTGACTTGCAGCCTCCAGGAGGGGAAGATGGTAAATGTCTGTTTTCGACCTGCACGGGCTGTGCTTTTTGTGTCTAAGGCAGGATTTTAAGAGTTTTAGAGGAAATTCGAGAGTAGGATCTTGAGTCTGAAGGATGAGCAGGGTCCAAAGCAGCCCCTTTAGAGTCCGAGTCTCTATACTCGTCAACATCCAGGTTACAGGAGAGAGTGATGACACGACGACAGGGAAGCAGGCGAGAAGAGCAGGACGAGGCCCCAGAAGGGAGTTAAAGCAGAGTGAGCAGCTCTGTACCCGTAACAGTTACGTCTTAGCTGTCCCTTCCATGGTCACCCTGGGCTCCATCCCCGAGATGGCAAAGCCGTGTGAGGGAGCTGAGACGGCTCCCGGGCCGGCAATGGAGAAGGGGCAGTCCCCCCTCCAGGTTCCCGTCTCTTTGCCCAGGGGGCAGGGAGTAGATGGCTTCTCCCCTGGGAGACCCTCATTCTGCCAGTGTCTGGGTTTCCTGAAGTGTGAGCAGTTCCCAGTAGGGGTCTTTTTCCCAGACGACCTGCACCATGGAGGCTAGAACAGCCAGGCTGTAGGTCAGCCAGCAGCCGCGCTGGTCTCTCGCCCTTCCTTTGCTCCCTTCTCTCTCTAGCCCTTTCCTCCTCCTCTAAATCCATGTTAGAAACCACAGAAGAGGCTACCTTCAGAAGCTCGGGCAGGGGGGCTTCTGAACTTGCCTTTGGATGTTGGGGGCTAATTGGTTGAGGAATTGGTTGGCCGTTCCAAGTCGGCCAGCCTCAGATTCAGGGTCCAAGCTGGGATGGGCACTTTCTCGTGGCCCTGGTTTACTGTGGCCCTTTTACTGGAAACTAGAACCCATATATTTTATTATATGGGTTTAGATCTACTCTGTTTCAAGCCTCCCAATAGGGAGATGGAATTGTGATCTCTTGCCCATCTATAGGAGAGATACACAGCTGAAAATCCTTTGGGGCTAGAGGCGTCTCTGCTGAGCCCCAAGTCACCCTGGAGAGCCTGGGACCCAGACATGTCTCTACGGAACCTCCAACTATCGTTTCTGGTGCAGATGAGCATCCCTGACTTGTGAACGCCTTTGGCCTGGTGAGCCTCCCCAAGAGGGACCCCCATCCATCCTCCCCCTTCATTGATGCGTGTTTCCTCGCAGGGCGGGGAACGGTCTTCCCTGTTCTAAGATAGCATCTAGTTTGGCAAACCGGTGTTTGTTATTTCTTTCTCCTTCCCAATCTCCCCACCAGGCCAATGATCCCATCAAAGATCTCCCCGCCGGGGCCTGAAGGGACGAAGGCGGCCATCCCTCTCCCAGGCCTCCGGCAAAATGTACAACCAAATATAAGTGATCAGAGGAGTGGAGGATATTTGAAAATTATGGGGTGTCCGTGCACAGGGCTTGGGAAGAAAGCATAGGAGGTGCCTAAAGAGACAGGGCGGGCATGAGAAATCCGCGTGGGGCGCACGGGGATGCGGCAGAGGCAACAGATGCCAGCCCCCGGACACCCCACAGAACCGCGACGGAGGGTTGAAGGGCTCTTCCGAAAGCCGTGGGCCTTCCCGGAAGCTGCCCAGGACCTCCAGTTTCCCAAAGTCCAGGTCTACTACGAAGGGTAAGTGGGGGACCAGTGGGGTAGGGGGCCCTGTGGCCGCAGCCAGCTGCAGGTGGCCGGGCAGGGACACGGCCGCGAGCCCGACGGGAGGACGTCCGAGGAGTGCCAGCGAGGACGGGACGCGGCGGAGGGGCGCACGCCGGGGCACCGGCCCCCCACTCCCGCGGACCCGCACCCCGCTCCGGTCACAGGCCGGCGGACATCCCCTCCTGCGCTCGGAAGAACTCGGAGCCGCCCTCTTACGAAAGCGGGCGTTTCGTAGCAGTTACAGCGAGAGCGCACTGGAGACGAGGGTGCGGCGGGCTACTCGGGGCGGACGGCGCCCCACACACCCTCGCTTTCGCCTCTGCACTGCCACTTTCCCGCGCTGCTCCAGCCCCGCCTCCCCGCCGCCCCGGCCCCCCGGGACTCCTTCCGGCGCGCCATTTTGGGCCTTTCCCATCGTGCCCCGGGAACCCGCTATGTAAATGTATGATAATGAGGCCGGGGGTTCTTCGGAGCGGGGGGGTACGGGG
>NW_027688149.1:0-363 GCF_054177405.1 Leptonychotes weddellii | reverse complement strand
ACTTGATTTTTCAAGTAAATATAAAGATGTGTATCTTTAGCACACACTTCTACTGTTTGGCAGATGATACATCCTTATTATGGTACACTGGTGTAGGAAATTATTGGACTCCCTAGTTCCATATGGTGACATATTCCTTTTGTGATATTAGAATATGAGTGCATTAAATTTTTTAGTGTGTGTGTGTGTGTGTGTGTGTGTGTATGAGGAGGCATATGTGTCACAGCTGGAATTTAAAATATCAAGGAACCAGATGTACATTCATATGATCATATATGTATATACACATATACTACACACCCCTTTAAAATGGGAACAGTTTCATTTGTATCTTTTGGTTTTGTTGAAGGATCTTGAGAGTGA
>NW_027688148.1:0-363 GCF_054177405.1 Leptonychotes weddellii | reverse complement strand
AACAAGACTCCTGTTTTTGATCTCTGGGAGTTTGAAAATTTTTTTTTTTAATTTTTTTATTGTTATGTTAATCCCCATACATTACATCATTAGTTTTAGATGTAGTGTTCCATGATTCATTGTTTGTGCGTAACACCCAGTGCTCCATGCAGAACGTGCCCTCCTTAATACCCATCACCAGGCTAACCCATCCTCCCCCCCCCCAGAACCCTCAGTTTGTTTTTCAGAGTCCATTGTCTCTCATGGTTTGTCTACCCCTCCGATTTCCCCTTCATTCTTCCCCTCCTGTTACCTTTTTTTTTTTTTCTTAACATATATTGCATTATTTGTTTCAGAGGTACAGATCTGAGATTCAACAGTCTT
>NW_027688147.1:0-363 GCF_054177405.1 Leptonychotes weddellii | reverse complement strand
TGTCCCCACAGAGACCCCCATCCTGCTGACAACCTTCGGATCCCACGGGGACCCCTGAGCTCCGGGGCCACACGTCAGGGCCATGCGCCAGGGCCATGTGTCAGGACCACACGTCAGGGCCACACGTCAGGGCCATGCGTCAGGACCATGGGTTAGGACCACGCGTCAGGATCATATGTCAGGGACCACACGTCAGGACCACATGTCAGGGCCACACGTCAGGGCCACGTGTCAGTGCCACGTGTCGGGGCCCACACATCAGTGCCACGCATTGGGGCCACACATCAGGACCACGCATCAGGGCCACGTGTCAGGGCCACGCATCAGGGATGACACGTCAGGGCCACGCATCAGGGCCACATG
>NW_027688146.1:0-363 GCF_054177405.1 Leptonychotes weddellii | reverse complement strand
GTGAGGATCTGTGTGAAGATTTAGCTACAAGGATTTCAATACTGATCATAGTAGAAAAAAAATTTACAAACTACCTAATTTCCCTCAAATGGTTAATTAAAAAAATAATTATTTTCTAGCTAAAAATATTATGAAGCACTTAAATTGATATTACAGAGGAAAAATAATGACTTGTGTTTGGGTATGAATCTTACACCATAATGATGATGTGTGAAAGGTCACATTACTTATTTTACCAAATTAAGTCTGACTCTGAACCCCACAGCTGACAGAATGGCAAAAATGTCATTACTGGGACTCCTCTCACATTTTTCACTCAAAGGCACTTGCCTCTCTCCACTTCCCCTCTTGGGCAATCTAAGA
>NW_027688145.1:0-363 GCF_054177405.1 Leptonychotes weddellii | reverse complement strand
TTATTTGAGAGAAAGAGCACAAGCAGGGGGAGTGGTAGAGGGAGAGGGAGAAACAGGCTCTGGGAGCCAGACGTGGGACTCGATCCCGGGACCCTGGGATCATGACTCGAGCCAAAAGCGGACGCTTAACCGACTGAGCCACTTAGGTGTCTCTGCAGCCAGTGTTTTTTTTTTTTTTTTTTAAAGATTTTATTTATTCATTTGAGACAGAGAGAATGACAGAGACAGAGAGCACATGAGAGGGGGGAGGGTCAGAGGGAGAAGCAGACCCCCTGCCGAGCAGGGAGCCCGATGCGGGACTCGATCCCGGGACTCCAGGATCATGACCTGAGCCGAAGGCAGTCGCTTAACCAACTGAGCCAC
>NW_027688144.1:0-363 GCF_054177405.1 Leptonychotes weddellii | reverse complement strand
CACAGCAGTGGGGACAGAATCTACATTTTAGCGGAACAAAAACACGGCCCATCATAAACTATCAGAACACATGACACACGTGTGAGAACAACTTGGAGAAGCAAGTACTAGTGACATGGTAGTGAAACTCCGTGGCGTCCGGCGCAGCCCTGCAGTGGGAGGGCAGGTCCGTGGCGTCTCAGATGGAAAGTGTGCAGCATGTGTGGGCGCACACACCGTCTCCTGCCGCGTCGGCCCCCGTGGAGGTTACACCAGGCCTCAGAGACCACAGACGCTACCAAACGCAAATCAGTCGTTGCCCCGAGAAACAGTAACATAAAACATAAACCCAGGTCTGGCGACAATCCCTCCCCTCACGTGACA
>NW_027688143.1:0-363 GCF_054177405.1 Leptonychotes weddellii | reverse complement strand
GGGGGGGGGGGGCGGGGGTAGCACGCACCGGTCACACCGGCCTCTGACACAGCCAGGCGGCCGAGGCCGGGACTAGAGAACACCCGGTGAGTTCACCCCTACAGACACACGCGTGTTTGGAAGTACACCATCTTCCCAAACTGAGCTAACTTTACCCATATTCGATGGCAGAAACACGCACGCTGGCCTCGATTCGCCCCATCCTGCCAGAAGTCCTGTGGGATTGTAGGATTTGGTGTTGGGGTACTGAGTCAGGCAGAAACGATCCTCAAAGCTCATCACGAAGAAGAGGACCTTGGCTGGAAATTAGCTCGGGAGGCCTATAGAAGCCATTAGCAAATGGCCACCCCATCAGCCACACGA
>NW_027688142.1:0-363 GCF_054177405.1 Leptonychotes weddellii | reverse complement strand
AGGGATGAGGTGGTAGACATTGGGGAGGGTATGTGCTATGGTGTGCGCTGTGAATTGTGTAAGATTGTTGAATCACAGACCTGTACCTCTGAAAAAAATAATACATTATATATTTAAAAAAAAAGAAGAAGAAGAAGAAGATAGCAGGAGGGGAAGAATGAAGGGGGGGGGAAATCGGAGGGGGAGATGAACCATGAGAGACTATGGACTCTGAAAAACAAATTGAGGGTTCTAGAGAGGAGGGGTTGGGGGAGGGGTTAACCTGGTGATGGGTATTAAGGAGGGTACGTTCTGGGTGCCTGGGTGACTCAGTCGGTTTAGCGACTGCCTTTGGCTCAGGTCATGATCTTCGAGTCCTGGGAT
>NW_027688141.1:0-363 GCF_054177405.1 Leptonychotes weddellii | reverse complement strand
CACAGCAGTGGGGACAGAATCTACATTTTAGCGGAACAAAAACACGGCCCATCATAAACTATCAGAACACATGACACACGTGTGAGAACAACTTGGAGAAGCAAGTACTAGTGACATGGTAGTGAAACTCCGTGGCGTCCGGCGCAGCCCTGCAGTGGGAGGGCAGGTCCGTGGCGTCTCAGATGGAAAGTGTGCAGCACGTGTGGGCGCACACACCGTCTCCTGCCGCGTCGGCCCCCGCGGAGGTTACACCAGGCCTCAGAGACCACAGACGCTACCAAACGCAAATCAGTCGTTGCCCCGAGAAACAGTAACATAAAACATAAACCCAGGTCTGGCGACAATCCCTCCCCTCACGTGACA
>NW_027688140.1:0-363 GCF_054177405.1 Leptonychotes weddellii | reverse complement strand
AAGGGACCTGTAGGGCGTGGCTATGTAATTAGTTGTTGTAGGTTAGAGAAATATGATAAACATGCAGCTTTGATTACTAGAGTATCCATGGCTTTCTACAGGAGAGGGAATACGTTAATGTAAAGACTAAATATTTGTAAACAGGTACCCATACCGAGAGACTGTGTACCAAGTGCCCTGTTTAAAATGAGAAAGCGCTGACTCCCTTTCAAAGGTGGGTTATACAACGTTTCGTCAGGCAGGAAGGGGGAACTGGGAAAGGCTGGCGGCAGGTTAATGAAGACGGTTGAGGGATGCTCTCTGCTGTGAGCTGAGCAAACAAGATCAGCAGGAAAATGTTGCCTAACTATGAGGGAATTTCTA
>NW_027688139.1:0-7037 GCF_054177405.1 Leptonychotes weddellii | reverse complement strand
CTCTCTCTCTCTCTCTCTCTCATTCTCTCTCTCAAATAAATAAATAAATAATCTTTAAAAAAAAAATGAATGTCTATAAAACAAATAGCACAGAAACACACGAAGGGGGTGTTTAAACCACAAAAATTCTTCAAGAATAGCCACTTACATATAATTGCTATGCTAATTATATGTAATAGAAAGCATTTCTATTTGGAAACAATATAAACCTAGATAAAGCTAATGATATACTGGTAGTTAGGCTGATTCCAACAACGTATTAAGGAATATAAATTGACTTAAGTTATTTGCCACTTAATAAATAAAGGTACAGAATAATGAGTAAAAGAAACAACTTTTAAAAAAATGTTTGTTGACACCTATAATTTCATTTTTCTTTTAACACAATTTTCCTACTTTAATATCATGTATATACCCCTCTTACTTAACAGTGATGACATAAGAAATAAAAAAATGTACTTTTTAAAATGAGAGTATCTTGAGGATGCCATTCTCCAGATCCAAGAGGGTAACAGTCACTGACATCCCCCAACATCGGCGTCCTCTCGGAGGTTTTCCTATTGAGAATCCTGTGTTGTTACCACACAGGAACCACCTTCCCTCTGTCTCTTCCCCTTCCCACACAAGCCAAGGAAAAATTATAAGATAAATTCCTTCTCCTTTAATAATCCATCAGTAGGAAGGTAGGAGAAAAGTGTACCAGGCAAAACTCTGGCAAAGTTATAAAAAGTTCTAGGACTGGAATATAGCAGTCAGATAAGATCAGGAACATATCCGAAATCAAACTATTTGAATTTTCATATTCTTTTTTGTCTTCAAGTACACAGCAACTACGGTTCCATGTGAAAAGGTTAATTTGGAATGTTACACTCACCTTTTCATAAGGTAGACGTTTACCCCAGTGCCAAAGCCAAGCTTCTGCATAAATGGAGAAGCAGGAATATTTATACATGGAGTTGAACATGATGCTAAATGTCAGAAAGACAAATAAAAAATATAAAATTAGTATTTGAAAAGACCTCTACAAAAGCATCCTAGTATTTTCAACGTCTGAGTATTAATTGGCCTCGTCTTCTGGAGAGCAATTTGATATTATCTACCCTGACTGTCCCTGGAATCCCTTTGACCACATCCACTTCTGGAGCCCTACCTCACAGTAACACCGAAGCAGGCGTCAGCAAACGGCCCATTTTTGTTTGGCTCACAAGCTAAGATTTGTTCTTAGGTTATAAAAGTGTTGTTAAAAAACAAAGAAGAATAGGCAACAGAGTCCCTACGTGGCCCACAAAGCCGGAACGACTCCCGTGAGCTGTTTGCCAGCTGCGTAGCACAGCATGTGCGCAGACATCATGCACACACTTGTATTTGAACGCTGGGATTTGGTTTGTGACTGCAAACCAAACAACCAGAAAACCCAAGTCGTCATCATTAGGGTCATAATTATACTATATCTGTATTACAGAGCTTTATGCAGTCATTAAAAAAGATGAGATAGAGCAGTCCTACTTTTGTTCATGAACAACTGAACAGCCTTCTTGCCATGAATAACTAAAACACCTGACAAAACAGAAGTTCTCAGACATTTGACAACAGGCGGAGCAGGGTTGTGAACTCTGAGAGAAGACAAACAAATGATGGGAGCCCTATCACTGCCCTAACTTACTACTTTAAGGCGGTCTCTGGGTGGCAGCACGAAGAAACACAGCCCAGAAGTCTTGTCAAATTCAGGAGACAGAGATCAGAAGTCCAAGAGACCTAAGTAGCTAGAATTTGTGGAGCAGAGAACCACAGGGAGCCACAAAATGAGAGAGAAAGCTCCAGACACCCGAGAAGAGGTCTCCCTTCGAGTGTTGGGTTATCTGCACATCCAACAGATAGAACTCCCCAAAGTCAGGGAAAGCACCAGGCGCAGGCATAGACTAAACAGCCAGCAGAGAGCACAACGGTCTAGGAATGGTCCAATTACCATCAGCCAGGGTGCGGCAACTTGGTAACACACAGGGCATTGAGTAAAGTCCTCTAAATGGTCATGGCTCTATTTTAGCCCAAGGAAAAGGTTTACAGTAAAGCTTAAAAGCAAACCTCAAAAGAAACAAGCTAATGTGCAGGTAACGTAACTGGACCATCACAAAATCCCACTGCCCTCCAAAGAATGACGAAATCTAGCACTCGACAATGTAAAATGTCCAGCAGCCAATAAAAAAAACTACCAGGCATGAAAGAAGAAATATGACCCACACCAGGAGAAAAATAAACCGACAGAAACGTACCATAAAATGACAGTGGTGTAGAATTAGGAGGTAAGAACCTTAAAATAGAAATCTTAAAAATATGCTCAATAATGTAAAGGAAAATGTGAGCATAACAATAAAAAAAAAAAAGATGTAAAAAAAACTCCTAATGGAACTTAAAGGAATAAGACAACGGATAAGAATAAGATCATCTAGAGATGCTGTTAGAGAAGCATCTAGAGAAGAAGGTTAACTAAGTTTTAAGACAAAGCAACAAAAACTACCAAAAATGAAGCACAGAGAAAAAGATTAGAAAAAATACAAAGAAATCATCATAGAGCTTTGGGACAATAGCAAAAGAGTAGATTTGATCCAACCACACAGAGAATTACATTAAAGGTAGTCTAAGCAGTGCTGTCCAATAAACCTTTCCGTCATGATGGAAATGTGCTGTATCTGTGTTGTCCAGTATGGTAGCCACTAGCCACATGTGGTTATTGAGCACTAGAAAAGTAGCTAATACAACTGAGGAACTAAATTTGTAATTTTATTTAATTTTAATTCATTTGAACCTAAATTTAAATCACTAGATGTGGCTAACGACTGAACAGTCCAATTAAAGGCAGAAATTGTCAGAATGGATAAAAACAAAATAAGACATAACTACATGCACTCTATAATAAACTCAGTTTAAATAGAAAAACACAGATGGGTTAAAGTAAAAAGTTGGAAAACATCCTATTCAAACAGTAATCAAATTAAAACTGGACTGGTTTCATCACATAAAAGGGAACACACATCACATAAAGTGAACCTCAAACAGTACAAGACTGGATAAAGAAAGACATTTCATAATAGTAAAGGGGTAAATCATCAACAGAAATAACCATCCTAAATGTAAAAGTATCTAGTAACAAGCTTCAAAATACATAAAGCAATCACTGTAGAACTCAAAGGAAAAAAAACAGATAAATCCACAATTGTAGTTGGAGACACCTCTCTCAACAGTAGAATAAATAAAATTCGTAGAGATACAAAAGACCTGGACAAAACAACATAAGTCAACCAGCTTGACCTAAATGATACTCATGGAACACTGTACCCAAAAACAGCAGAAAGTATGATCTTTTCAAGTGCCTGAAACATTCGCCAAAATAAATAAACCTCAAGTCAAGAAAGAAAAAGTAAAATACCAGTATCAGACATGAAAAAGGAGATACCACCACAGATCCTACTGACATTAGAAGGGTAATAAGGTAATAAGAGTATATCACAAATAACATTTTGCCACTATATTTGACAACTGGAAAGTGAAAAACTTCCCTGAGAAACACTAACAAAGTTTACACAAGAAGAAATAGATAATTTGAAAAGCCCTATACTTATTAACTGTGATGTCACAGTTAAAATCTTCCTCCTAAGAAAACTTCAGGCCACATGTCTTTCCTATCAGTAAAGGAAGAAAAGCCAGTTAAGGAAAAAAAAAAAAAAAACACCCATCAATTCTACATATACTTTCCAAGGGAAGAGAAGGAAACACTTCCCCTTTTACTTTATGAATATAGAATATGCTGATATCGAAACCAGAAAGACATTCCAAAAAAAGACAACTACAGTCCAATATCCCTTATGAACACAGAAAATATTAGCAAACTGAATCAAGCAATATATAAAATACATCATGACCAAACTGGCTTTACCCCAAGAATGAAAGTTTGGTTTAACATTTGAAAATTAACACAAATTACCACATTTAAAGACTAAGAAAGCAAACTATCTCGATAGATTCTGAAAAAGCTCTTGACAAAGTTCAACATCCTTCTGTAATAACCTTCAACCTGATGAAGGACAATAAAAGGAAATCCTTCACCCTGATAAAGGATAACTGTGAAAAACCTACATCTAACATAAAACTTCACTGGGAACAAGGCAAGTATGTCCAATCACACCTCTTCTATTCAAAAATATACTAGAGCCAGTGACATAGGGAAAGGAAAAAGAAATAAACTAATACAGACTGGTAAAAAAAAGTAACACTATCTTCATATATTCATCTACAACAGTACCAACTATGCATGAAATAGCCTAAGGAACCAATAAAAAGCTAATAGAATAAGTGGCTTCAGCATGGTTGCAGGACACAAGGTCAATATACAAAAATCTATATACTAGAAATGAACAAGATAAGATTTTCTCCTATATTATCTTCCAGAAATTTTGTAATTTTAATCATTTTTGTATGTGATGTGAGCTGAGAGCAATCTGCATATAAATATCTAAATGCTTTTATTTGTTGAAAAGATTATCCTTTATTCACTGAATTGCCTTGGAAACTCTTTCCCTCACAAGAGCACTACATGTACCAGAACGGGATAGGTAAAGTACTTCATGGTTCAAATTGATTCTTTACCAGGGAGAACCTCCAAATCTGTTAGAATGTCAATAAAATTAGCCAACAGATGGCCAAACCTGGCCTACAAAATAAGTCTTATTTGTTAAAATCAAAGAGGACTTATGCTAAAATTGTTTGTGTATGATAAATAATAAAGGATCAAACTCTAATAATGCTAAGACATTTCTATAGCAATAACAATGAGAAAATATTTTATATCTTACCAGATTTCTTTTTTTCAGATAATTTGCTTGGTGTCTTGAAATTATTGATTTCTTCCATTGTAATAAACACTCTAGGTCCTATGATGAAAACAAATTGATAGTTACACTGCAGTTATACAGAAGATAACTCTCATTCATGAAGAAAAAAAAAGTCCTATAATACTGTAACTCATTTTATCATATAAACATAAAATTTGAGAACTGAAAAAGACCATGACAAATATTTAGTCCAATTTTATTTACAATGAAAAAACTGAGACCCAGAGAAGTATAACTACTTACCCAATGTCATACTATTAATGATTAAGTTCTTACACTTGTTTGTATTAAGAAGTAATATACACACTAGGAAAAAGTAATATATGAACTTGGTTAAAAAAAAAAAAACGCCTAGTACATAAAGGTAAAGGTAAGTTTCCCTCTCACACTTCCCAGGGGTCACTGTTAACAGGTCTTTTATACCTTTTAGAGAAACGGTCTATGCAAGCAGCATTTATTCATAATAGCCAAAAAGAGGAAACAGAAGTATTCATCAGATGATGAATAAATAAAATATGGCCTACAATACACACAACAAAATATTATTCAGTCATAAGAAGGAGTCCTGATACCCACTACAACATGAATGAACCTTAAAAACATTATGCTAAGTGAAAGAGGCCAGACACAAGAGGCCACAAATATGATTCCATTTACAGAAAATGTCCAGAATAAGCAAATCCATAGACAGAAAATAGATTAGTAGTTGCCAGGGGCCGGGGAGAAGGGAAAACATAGAGTGACTCCTAGTGAGTGTGGGGTTTCTTTTTGTGATGATAAAAATGTTCTAAAATTGGGTAGAGATTTAATATATTCAACTCAGACTATTCCTAAAGTCACTACATTATATACTTTCAGACAGTGAATTTTATAATATGTGAATTATATCTCAGTAAGTTATGTAAAAATGGTCTATGAACAGAAAATACTGTATATACAAGCAAGTTAATCCAAGGTTTTTATTTCTTCTATAACATATTTGTTAAAGAATCCTTTTTTATAAAAACTTTAAGTATTACTTTTTCTTTTTTAAAAATAGTTTGGTTCATATTAGATTTATTGTACAGCGAACTGTCACTACATGTGTATAAGATTGTTTGGTTTGTCTATAAAAAAAAAATGGGAGGCAGATAAAGGGTTTGCATCCAAAATATATAAAGAACACCAAAAAAAATAATCCAATTAGAAAATGGGCAGAAGACCTGAACAGACATTTTTCCAAAGAAGACATACAGATGACCAACAGGCACATGAAAAGATGCTCAACATCACCCCGTGAGGGAAATGCAAATCAAAATCACAATGAGACATCACCTCACACCTGTCAGAATGACTAAAATCAAAACCACAAGAAACAACATGCACTGGTGAAGATGTGGAGAAAAAGAAACTCTCATGCACTGTTGGTGAGAATGCAAATTGGTACAGCCACCGTGGAAGACAGTGTGGAGGTTCCTCAAAAAATTGAAAACAGAACTACCCTATGATCCAGTAATCTCACTATTGGTATTTGCCCAAAGAATACAAAAACACTAATTCAAAGGGATACATGCACCCTAAAGTTTACTGCAGCATTATTTACAATAGCCAAATTATGGAAGCAGCCCAAGTGTCCATCAATAGATCAGTGGATAAAGAAGATGTGGTACATATATACAGTGGGATATCACTCAGTCATAAAAAAGAATGAAATCTTGCCATTTGCAACAACATGGATGGATCTAGAGAGTATAATCCTAAGTGAAATAAGGCACTCAGAGAAAGACAAATACCATATGATTTCACTTATATGTGGAATTTAAAAAAATAAAAACAAAGTGGGGGGTAAAACAAAGACAAATCAAAAAACAGACTCTTTTTCTTTTTTTTTTTAATTTTTTTATTCTTATGTTAATCCCCATACATTACATCATTAGTTTTAGATGTAGTGTTCCATAATTCATTGTTTGTGCATAACACCCAGTGCTCCATGCAGAATGTGCCCTCCTCAATACCCATCACCAGGCTAACCCATCCTCCCACCCCCCTCCCCTCTAGAACCCTCAGTTTGTTTTTCAGAGTCCATCGTCTCTCATGGTTCGTCTACCCCTCCGACTTCCCCCCCTTCATTCTTCCCCTCCTGCTACCTTCTTCTTTTTTTTTTTTCTTAAC
>NW_027688138.1:0-363 GCF_054177405.1 Leptonychotes weddellii | reverse complement strand
GCGGCCTCTCCGAAGAGTCTGCGCGCGTCTGCGCTGGGGACGACGGCGGGGACCCCGGCTTGCCCAGGTAACTGCCCATGCGGAGCGATGAGGCGGGTCGGTTCCCGAGGTTTCTGACTGACCCAGCCGGAGTCGGAGTGCGCGGTGTTCCGCTGACGGTTGGGATCCTGGCGCGAGGAAAGTGCGAGGGTCTCGGGGCACTCGGCACCCTCCCTGGCCCGGCACCCACAGGTCGGCGCCCGGTGGGAACAGAGAGCGGCCCCGGCAGCCCCAATAGCTTGCGGTGCGGTTCTGAGGCTTCCGCGGGGCGCTCGGGGCCGTGCGCTCTCAGGAGCGGCTGCGGCGCGCGCCGCGGAGGGGGGG
>NW_027688137.1:0-363 GCF_054177405.1 Leptonychotes weddellii | reverse complement strand
ATAAGGTGGATGAGCCTCATCCAATCATTTGAAGGCCTGAATAGAACAAAAAGATTGGACTCTTTGAGCAAGAGAAAATTCTCCAATAGACAGCCTTTGAATGTCATCTGCACTGTTGGCTGTCCTGGGTCTCTGCCTGGTAGCCCACCCTGCAGATTTTGGGCTTCCCAGAATCCATAATTGCATGAGCTAATTCCTTATAATTAATCTCCTTACATATATTATTGTACTTTGAATATGTATTTTATATATATATATATATAAGACTTTCATTTTCCTGGTTATATAAGGCACATAAGATACAGTGACTAGGGCTCAAAGAGCAAACAAGAGGCTATTTGCAAATGGAGATGGATACAAGAA
>NW_027688136.1:0-363 GCF_054177405.1 Leptonychotes weddellii | reverse complement strand
ACTGCCTCCCAGCTGCGCCCAGATTTCCACACTGAGAATTAAGGAAAGTAGACCCAGAAGAGGCAAAAACCTAACTGCACGGCCGGCCCATGTTTGCCCCACCCCTGCCTGCTCCCCTCCGTCACTGATGGTTTAATTAACAAAGGTTCTGACAAAGCCACAGAACCAGGGATAGGACAGGTAGGAGCAAGGTGTGAAAAGCAGCCCAGAGAAATGCCGGTGTGGTGGGGGAAGAATCTTCGGAGGCCAAAAAAAATTAGAAATGAGAAAGCACAAGAATTCCTTAAGCTAGAAGGTTCCACACTGTCTCAAGAGGACAGAGAAAGGAGAAATATTACACAAAGAAAGGTAAGAAACTCAGCT
>NW_027688135.1:0-363 GCF_054177405.1 Leptonychotes weddellii | reverse complement strand
TCATGATTCCAGGGTCCTGGGATCGAGCCCCGCATTGGGCTCCCTGCTCGGCAGGAAGCCTGCCTCTCCCTCTCCCACTCCCCCTGCTTGTGTTTCCTCTCTCGCTGTCTCTCTCTCTGTCAAATAAATAAATAAGATCTTTAAAAATAAATAAGTAAATAAATAAAATAAAATAAAAACATCCCAAGTTGGCTAGTGAGAGTGAATCATAAATTTCATGGGAACCATGGCATTATATGGGCCACAATGTCAGTGTTAATTTTAAATGTACTTTCATTTAAAAAATATGTGTCCAATAGTTGCAGTTATTTTTTTCACATATTATATTGTTAGTAAGACATAATATTTACTCGTATCGATATG
>NW_027688134.1:0-363 GCF_054177405.1 Leptonychotes weddellii | reverse complement strand
GTTAGAATTTTATCTGGCAAACAGTAGCTATAGACCCTGACCAAATCTAAAAATAATTTGCATTTAGCTACTGTAAAAACACACACAAGAACTCTTTTCATTGGCTACTGTTAAATTTTTGGAAGTAGACATGAAGATAAAACACATAATCTCTAATTCATTAAAGAATATAAAGGACAGATAATGCAGACATGATCTCATTTAGGACACTTCAACATGGCAATGGGCGGCACTCTGATTTATTCAAATGCCCGAATATAAATTCCCTCACAATTAGTACACATTTGAGCACACTTCTATTTGCAAATTAACTGACATGGATGTTATATAGGATATGTACTACTATAAATACTAGAAATTTAT
>NW_027688133.1:0-363 GCF_054177405.1 Leptonychotes weddellii | reverse complement strand
ATAAATGTTTAAGTTTAAACAGAAAATGCAGAACATTTTAATCACCCGGCATTTATTAAATATATGTACATCAGGATGTATAAAGTATTTTATCAGATTTATAGACTTCAGTTAATCAATTTGACATGACACAGAACAATGGTAATTATTCCACTACTGTCTGGGGTCATACATTCGGAGCTCTATAGTTATCCAAAGGTGTCAGTCAATTGGGTTAGTTATGACTAAGAGAGGTATGGAAGACAATTAATGCATGCATCTGTGTGGTTAAGAAAAGAATGAAACAGGGGTGCCTGGGTGGCTCAGTCGTTAAGCGTCTGCCTTCGGCTCAGGTCATGATCCCAGGGTCCTGGGATCGAGCCC
>NW_027688132.1:0-363 GCF_054177405.1 Leptonychotes weddellii | reverse complement strand
GCCAATTATATAAGCCAATGAATAACAAAAGCAAAGAAACACATCGACAACAATACAGTAATAGTGGGGGACTTTAACATCCCCCTCACTGAAATGGACAGATCATCTAAGCAAAAGATCAACAAGGAAATAAAGACTTTAAATGACACACTGGACCAAATGGACTTCACAGATATATGCAGAACATTCCATCCCAAAGCAACAGAATACACATTCTTCTGTAGTGCCCATGGAACATTGTCCAGAATAGATCACATCCTAGGTCATAAATCAGGTCTCAACTGGTACCAAAAGATTGGGATCATTCCCTGCATATTTTCAGACCACAATGCTTTGAAACTAGAACTCAATCACAAGAGGAAA
>NW_027688131.1:0-363 GCF_054177405.1 Leptonychotes weddellii | reverse complement strand
GCTGAGCAGGGAGCCCGATGCGGGGCTCGATCCCAGGACCCTGAGATCATGACCTGAGCTGAAGGCAGACATTTAACAAACTGAGCCACCCAGGCGCCCCAGAGCATGCAACTCTTGATCTCAGGGTCATGAATTCAAGCCCCACGTTAGGGGTAGAGTTTACTTAAAAAAGAAAAAGGATTACTGGTAGACCAAACATACATGTAAGAGAGTCCAGGCGGACTCTGAGCAACCGGAGAGATGGATCTGCCATCAACAGAGTTGGAGCAAACTGGTTCCTCCACCCTTACCCTCAATAGGAGGAGCGGATTTGGAGGGAAAATAGCAGCAGGTCAGTTTTGGGTATTTGGGTTTTTTTTTTTT
>NW_027688130.1:0-363 GCF_054177405.1 Leptonychotes weddellii | reverse complement strand
TCAACAGTACTTGGTGTCTTTGGTGATGTGGACAAGGAAGGAAAGGGAAAGCTGTCTGGAGAGATTCCCACAATTTTGACTAGGGCAGGTACCTGGTTGGCAGTAGCTCTGTTCAATAACCCTATGAGACAGGTATTCTTATTCTCGTGTGTGTGTATACATGAAACTAAGATCCATTGTAGGAGAATGACATTTTCATGGCAACATAGTTACTTTTTCCACTGTACTTCCAAATGGGTTCACTGAATAGATTTTTGTTATTATGTTGTTAGAAATTAAATTTTGGGATATGTGTCATAGAGTAGAGACAAATGAGACTCAGCAAATAAAAGTGTGTGAAGTCAGTAGGGGGAAAATATGCTG
>NW_027688129.1:0-363 GCF_054177405.1 Leptonychotes weddellii | reverse complement strand
GAGATAGAAATCTGAATACACACACACATAGAGAAACACAAATGAGTTGGAGAAATGGAAAAACATGAGTATATTTGAAATACAATGCTTCCTATAATTAAATGGTATAAAAGGTTATTGTTTAAAACAAAATAGTAACAATGCACTATAGGGTTGGTAGCATATACGTAAGTAAAATGCATGATAACACCAGGAATGAGTGGGAAGATGAAAATCATTGTATTATGAGGTTTATTTAATGTATGTGAATGGGTATAATATCTGAAGTTGCACTGTGATAAACTGTGAATTCTAGAAAATCTGTAGCAACTACTAAAAATAAAACAAAGAGGAGCACTTTAAAAGCCAATAGGAAATAAAATA